>NC_054373.1:12046560-12314060 GCF_017654675.1 Xenopus laevis
GCTGTTTTATGCAATATCTTTTTGTAGAGACCTACATTGTTTGGGGGTATAGTTTTCCTTTAAAAAGGAGGAAACACAGAATCTGGTGATGTCCATGAGTTCAAGACTTCAGGCTGTCATTGTCAGCAAAGGGGTTTCAACCAAGTATTGAAACGAACATTTTATATTCAGTTTTTTAATTTGTCAAATACTTTGAGCCCCTGAAATGAAGTGATTGTGTTAATAAAAGGCTTTAGTTAGCATCTGAGTTGTTTCATTGTGGTACTGTACAGAACCAAAATTAGAAAGAAAAGTGTGTGTGTATGTGTTTATAAATTGATGAAGACCAATTAGACTGGCCATTCTATAGTTAACTAAAAAGTTAACTAAAAGTTAACCTAAAGGGATACTGTCATGGGTATCCCCCATGACAGTATCAGTTAATAGTGCTGCTCCACCAGAATTCTGCACTGAAATCTATTTTTCAAAAGAACAGATTTTGTTTTATTCAATTCTGAAATCTGACATGGGGCTAGACAGCTGCCCCAGTCATGTGACTTGTGCTCTGATAAACTTCAGTCACTCTTTACTGCTGTACTGCAAGTTGGAGTGATATCACCCCTCCCTCCCCCAGCAGCCAAACAACAGAACAATGGGAAGGTAACCAGATAACAGCTCCCTAACACAAGATAACAGCTGCCTGGTAGATCTAAGAACAACACTCAATAGTAAAAGCCAAGTCCCACTGAGACTCAGTTACATTAAGTAGGAGAAATAACAGCCTGCAAGAAAGTAGTTCCATCCTAAAGTGGAGGCACAAGTCACATGACTGGGGCAGCTGGCAAACTGACAATATGTCTAGCCCCATGTCAGATTTCAAAATTAAATATAAAAAAAAATCTGTTTGTTCTTTTGAAAAATGGATTTCAGTGCAGAAATCTGCTGGAGCAGCACTATTAACTGATGTGTTTTTGAAAAAAAACACGTTTTCCCATGACAGTATCCCTTTAAAGGTGAACCACCCCTTTGCTATGTGTTAACTTCTGCCACTAGGTGGAGCATGCAATACAATTATTAAATAAAGCTTTGCTTAAATCCTCGGCGTATGGCACTGCTGAAAAGCAAATGCCTTGCCTCCGTACGTCTAAATGACCAGGAGTATTTGGCGCATAACAGCAGACAAAGATAAGGTGGCCGTACACTTGCTGAATCACCACAGTATGAGTCTGTGTAAAAATCTGCAGTGCTGTGGCTAAAGCAATGCATAAAATCATTACAACAGTGTGATAACATGTGGGATTTTACACTGAGCACTATGGAGATATTTGGTAGATTTCTACACTGCTTTATAAATAAGCCCCTAAAGGCTCAACCTCCTGCAATGACTACAAGTCCTAATCATGTGCAGCAGAAATGAACAGTGGTCAAGTGTAAGCTTGTGACATCTTACCTATATTCTATGGCTTTCGAATAAAGCTCAGCAGCCAAAATAAAATTTGATTTTGAGAACTCTTCATTACCGTGTCGCTTAATACATTCCGACTCCTGCAGCGAAGAAGAAAAATAGATTTACAAAATTAAATAACAATTTGCCCTATGTGTCAATTCCAGGAAAAGGTAAGGATGTGGGTCCCCTAATGATTATGACCTATCAATACGCACAGATTTTCTGTCTAGAGACACCTGACTGTAATATGACTGGACAGTTAGGGGGTTATTTATTAAGGTTTGAGTTGTGTTTATAGATAATAAAGGCTATGACTAAGTGCCCCTATGGCACGAAACTCGTTAGGCTTTGCTGTGATGTTTTTTTGCTTAAATAAATACTTTTCTACTACATCAATTTACGGTGTGTGGTCTGGTATGTGCCAGCCCTTTATTATCTATTTGCATTATTTGCCTCCCTGAGCTGAAGGTCTGGGGCTTGAGCACCTGTACCCCCTTTCTTCCTGGGTAAGTTAACCCCATCATCTACTGCACTCGACACTGCACGCCTTGTTTATAAGTTTCTTGAGTTATGTTTTTCATGAAAATTTAAGTTTGAGTTTATTTTTTTAGATTTTCGGGTTAAAAAAAAATTTGAACTTTCGAGATTTAATAAACCCCGACCCTGGAAATAGCTTTTATCCAAAAATACAACAACTAAAACCTGTCAAGGTCATGTAGGAGTCAATGGCAGAGGTCCCTGGAACCAATTGAACATGTCTTCATTATGTTCAAGTTTTTTTCCAGAGGGTTTTGCCCTAAAACTTGAACAATGCGGGAGTTTTTTCATGCTGAAAACTCGATCAATTTGAGTTTTTCCCCCGGAACTCAATGATTCGTAGTTTTTCCATTTGAGTTTTTTTAAATTAGAAACCATTCGAGTTGTGAGTTTATTCGAGGTATATAAAAATACTCTAAAATTCGACCTTTGATAAATAACCCCCTTAATGGTGAGCAGATATCTGCAGGTATAGACAAAATGTATTTTCTTGCCCCTAAATTTACCCACCACAAACAAAATAGACAGAGCTGACTGTCACTTTGTTTGATTCAAACCTTGCTGTATTTTTATTAAAATATAGTGTGTGTGTGTGTGTACACAATGGATCATAGGAGATCCATTGAAGAAACTGACCCAATAACACAAGGACACAAAAAACAATCTTACCACAGCACATCGGTCGCAAAAATGTTTTCTCCACATAAAGAAATTGTATTTCTGTTCAGCCATACTGTTTATGTAATGTGCATCTGCAAAGGAGAAATAAAAATAGGCTATCGAAGAATGCACTGCAAACTGAACAACAGAACAGACAGTGACCCCAGCTGAAAGTGGCAAAATATGAAGTGGCCCAACAGCTTTCCCAGTATGTCCAGCTAAGGAAGCTTGGAATCATATCAGTAGCATTAACTACAGGGCACCCCTGCAAAAAAATCTTCAGAAGGGCCCAGCGCACTCTGATCCCCATCCTCACGCCCACTACCCACCCAGACTTCACCCACTCCACACCCCATGCTGACGCACTCTGCTTCCGACCACAGGTAAGAGAGCGGCGGGTATGGGGGGGCCTCTCTGTCTCTGTGAGACAAACTATACTTGTTAGGTCACATGAGCCAATTAACAGACAGAGTTCTGTCTTTTGCTTCACATTTCTTCCTGTTACAGTTGTAGCATTTCTGGTCAGGTGATCTCTGAGGCAGCACAGAGACCGTCACGAAATGGGGGCTTGAGGTAAAATATGTAGAAGGGCAATATTTACTTAGATAGATATATATATAATACCAATCATCAGGCAGCGTTTGCTGATCAGCTGTTAAAAAACAAGAATCTGATTGGCTGCTACATGTGACCGGACATGGGCAAACATGGTGCCCTTTATTACATTACTCTACCCAAACTGTACCATGACTCCCTCAAATCCTTAGTGAACGTGGTTTGACAGGTGCCTACATTCTATCATTTTATAGTTGACGATATCACTTACACAACAGGGTGCACATGATTTTTATTTTTTTTGTATGCCAAAATTGGATTACCACTTACAGTCAATAAATAATATCTGCAGGGGGAAGCATCTGAAATTCTCTTGTTCTTCCAGTTTCTTGCAAACCTGTAGTTCCCCCGTTGATTTAAGCCAGCTCATTGCTTCTGACACATGCTGATAATTTAAATGAACCTTAAAAGAAAAAATACATATACATTTCTCAAGCCGTGAAATACAAACTGGTCAAGAGAGTTTCCTTGCAATGAAAGGCACAGCATAGTTTGCAATATAAATACAGCAATGGTCTAATTGGCTACTGACTAAGTGGTGCATATACACCAGAGCTTCACTTGAAGAAATGCTCCTGCGTGCGCTCGGCTAGGGAAGAACTCCCCTCTTACTTACTGATCCAAAGAGGCTGCAGCAACAGCTCTGTGCTGCCCATACTTGCTGTTGTAAAGGTATACATACATTACATACATATATACATACATTACATATACATACATTAGATACACATACATTACATACACTTACATTACATACACATACATTACATACACATAAATACAAACATACAGCAAGGGTTGGGCCAGTGCTGCACCATACACAGCCAGGTAAGGCAATGAGACACTCACAAGCTCACTCCCCCACAGGCTCAGCCCACTCCACATGTGAGCGGAGGGATAAACCTGCTTCTGCATTGGAGCATCTGGATCTCCGGAAGCCTGCCCCCTATCCCTGGCCCAGAACACTAGCCTGCGCACTTACTTGGCCACAGCTTATCTCTAGCACGAGTCCCCGCAGGACTGCAGAGGTTGGGAGGCTGCAGTAGGAGGAACTACGCCCGTCGCCATGCTGCACGCTGCCTCTGATGACGTCATGTGATGAAGGCACTGTGAGCAGGAGATGCGGGCCGGGTAGGAAGTGAATGGTATGCGCACGCAGGAGCTTGTGTTCTGCTGTAGTGCAGCCATTCGCGTCATTGACTCGAGTATAAGCCGAGCACATTTTGGGTGCTGAAAAACCCGGCTTATACTCGAGTATATACGGTAATGAACAACTTGCATCACCATTTCGAACTGGCAGACTGCACACAATATGGAGTGCACACTCTTTTTAAAGGGGTGGTTCACCTTTAAGTTAATTTTTAGTATGTTATAGAATGGCTAATTCTAAGCAACTTTGCAATTGGCCTTCCTTTTCGGTAGTTTTCTAATTATTTGCCTACTTTCTGACTCTTTCCAGCTTTTAAATGGGGGTCACTGACCCAATCTAAATAAATACTTTGTAAGGCTACAAATTAATTTTTTTGCTACTTTTTATTACTCCTCTTTCTATTCAGGCACTGTCTGGAGAGCTGTTGAATAATAACCTAAATGACTCAAAAACCACAAACAATAAAAAATGAAAACCAATTGCAAATTGTCTTTACATCATACTAAGGGGCAAATGCATCAAGGGTCGAATATCGAGGGTTAATTAACCCTCGATATTCGACTGGGGAATGAAAATCCTTCGACTTCGAATATCGAAGTCGAACGATTTTGCGCAAATACTTAGATCGAACGATCGAAGAATTTTAATCCAACGATCGAAGGATTATCCTTCGACCAAAAAAAATTAGCCAAGCCTATGGGGACCTTCCCGATAGGCTAACATTGAGTTCGGTAGCTTTTAGGTGGCGAACTAGGGGGTCAAAGTTTTTTCTTAAAGAGACAGTACTTTGACTATTGAATGGTCGAATAGTCGAAGATTTTTAGTTTGAATCGTTCGATTCGAAGTCGTAGTCGAAGGTCAAAGTAGCCCATTCAATGGTCAAAGTAGCCAAATAAACACTTCGAAATTCGAAGTTTTTTTTTCTTCTATTCCTTCACTCGAACTTAATGAATGGGCCCCTAACAGTTCATGTAAAGGTGAACAACAAATTGTAATTCTAAGCAATATTCTAATAACCATTAAAATTTTAATGAATTAGCAAATATATTTAGTATTGAAAGCTGTATTGGTCTCTTACTATTACCTCCACTGCTTGTCCTAACTACTAGTACCACTTAAACTCTACTGGCAGTCCAGCTCTCGTCTAGCCAAGAGTCCAGTTCCCACAATGGCTCACATTAACAGATCCGAGATGAATCACAGACGTGTCCAAGGTATTGTGGGAACTGTAGTCTTAGCCACGGCATATATGGATACGTGACATTGTTTACAGCTGCAACACTTGCAAGTAACTAACAATAAATGCAGTTTGTTCTGGGATTCTTCATGGTTGGGTAAGCAACTTCTAATGGCCCAACATGCATTTGTCAGTTATTGGGTCAAACAGAAGAATCTGTGACTTTTTAGCTCAATCTCTTCGAAAAGGCCTTAGAATTATTTTATCTGGAGCAGTCGTTACTATCAACCCCTTACAACTAGGACACCCACCCCAGTGTCAAATGCCATTATCTTTAGTTGAGACAGCTAAAAATGCACATTTGAGAGTTCTCTGCATAAAAACCTCCTGTGCGGAGGAGCCCGCTGATAGATGCCATGGGTGATTAAAGGTGCTTCACATAATGCCGACAGTGAATACACTCTTTATGCCATCAACCCAATTGTCATGTCACTGGAATGAACTAAATCAGATGATTTATTCAAAAACAAATTCCTAGTAAAAACTTAACCCACCATTTCCATTGACTTTGCGATCTTTAATAGGCCCTCTATAAACCGTCGCTCATGCTGAAACAAAAAATAGAAACACGTTATACACAAGCATTTCTGAAATGATATTAACTCAAAGAGATCAACAAACCATTAATGTTCAAAAAAATAAAATGCAAACAAAGATTAACGGTGAAGTGATGGACCCATTCTCACAACTTTTAAAGGAGAACCAAATCCTTGCCAATAAAAACCCCTACCCTACATAGACCCCCCCCCAGCCTAGGTGGTACCTTTGGTAAATGTTCCTAACTTTTCTTACCCATCGGTGCAGATTCAGGTCATGAGTTCACAGGCGCCATCTTCTTCTCTTCGGTAATCTTCTTCTGACACTTCGGCAATTTCCGTGACTTTCGGCGCATGCGCAGTTGTCGCGAAACGTAAGACTGCTCCAACTGGGCATGCTCCATTACATCGCTCTATTCCCAAAGATTACCGAAGAGAGGAAACCAGCGCCCGTAAACTCCGATGCCCTGAATCTGCACCAAGGGGAAAGTAAAGAGCTAGGGGCATTTACCAAAGGTACCACCAAGGCGGGGGGAGGCAGGGAGGGGGTCTATGTAGGGTAGGGGGGTAGGGGTTTATATTCGCAAGTGTTTGGTTCTCCTTTAAAAGTGTCCTTATGTTTTAGTCAATTTTCTATTCTGCCACTGGTCTGCAACCTCAATCTGTTTGGCTTGATTATCTTACATTCTGATTTCTAAATCCTGTTCAGTTTAAGGTAAATCCAAACAACCAGATAAGAGTTACAAATCCAAGCCTGGCAAATTGTTTTAGGCTGTCTACATAATGCTAAAGGCTCATTTTAAAGATAAATTACCCCCCCCCAAATAAACTTGCTTAAAGAGGAACTAACCCCTATAAATGAATGTGAATATGATCGTGACATTTCTATTCTATGTGTACTGTATATTGTGAGTGGGTCCCTAAGCTCAGTAAGTGACAGCAGCACAGAGCATGTGCAGTGAATTAGCAGAAAAGAAGATGGGGAGCTACTGGGGCATCTTTGGAGACACAGATCTTTACTGCTAAAGGGCTGTGGTTGCCTTGGGCTGGTACAGAAGCCCAAAACATAATGTACAATATTTCTAGCTACTTCTTTAGTTAGGCTTTAGTTCTCCTTTAATGATTCTGTTCAATAAACAGAATTCTAATTAATGCTGCAAAAGTGTGAGCAATGGTGCATAACAGATGCATAAAATAGAAATGATACTATAACACTATTATGCACAAAGCCTATATGTGGATTAACCATCCGTACTATTGTGAAATGGCTTGCATCTATGCACTACAAATAATATCAAACAGTGGAAATTAGGAGAGGAACAGGTTAAACAGCCGTTTCCTTACCGCCACTTTCTTTACTACATCCAGGAGTTCTTCTAACATCTCGACAAAGTTTAGTTTATTAAGACACAAGCCGGTAGAATCCGGATCAACCCTTAAGAAGATATATCAAATGTTTAGTACTTAAATATGTTGTGGTTTCGACTACTTTAAAAACAAAAGCCTCTCATTACATCTACTGACATGCAACCACACTGCATTGTAAACATTTCCATTACTGCAAGGACATTCCAGTTCTTCACATCTTAAGTGCCAGGAACTGTAAAATAAATGGCAGCAGCACATAGAAGTACCAGCAGGTCCGGACTGGCAAACTGTATTTCTCTTTAACCGCATCTCATAATGTGGCATAGCTTCATTGAGGTTATGGGCCCACACACTTTAGGCAGAGACAAATCACCAGGCCTCTTGCCTCATGAGGAAACTTCGGAAAACTAATCGCTCCGAGTGCCATCCTGCCAGCAATTTAGATTCTAGGCAGCAGGAAGGCAGTTTGGGGAGATTACTCGCTGAAGAAGAGGCGATTTGTCACCAGGCAACAATCTCACCGAATCTCTCTGCCCTAAAATTTAGAGAGTTCTGCTGTAAGACATGAGTAATCCCCTTATCGAACACTCTTGTAGGCTTACTGGCACTTGCAGGGTTAAGTCAATAGTTCTGCTGTAGGCAAATTGCAATAGGGCAGATCACAGAATCACAATTCTGATCTGGATTTGGGGTGCTGCTGCTAGCCAATTGCATAACATTGTGCAGTCTTGTGCAGAAATGCATTATAAATCAATATCCCCAATCTTTCTAGCTTTCCTACTGAAATCAGCCAATAATATGTTGCAGAAGTCAAGAACCTTAAAGGGATACTGTTATGGAAAAAAAAAAATTTTTCAAAATGAATCAGTTAATAGTGCTGCTCCAGCAGAATTCTGCACTGAAATCCATTTCTCAAAAGAGCAAACAGATTTTTTTTATATTCAATTTTGAAATCTGACATGGGGCTAGACATTTTGTCAATTTCCCAGCTGCCCCTGGTCATGTGACTTGTGCCTGCACTTTAGGAGAGAAATGCTTTTTGGCAGGCTGCTGTTTTTTTCTTCTCAATGTAACTGAATGTGTCTCAGTGGGACATGGGTTTTTACTATTGAGTGCTGTTCTTAGATCTAAAAGGCAGCTGTTATCTTGTGTTAGGGAGCTGTTATCTGGTTACCTTCCCATTGTTCTTTTGTTTGGCTGCTGGGGGGAAAAGGGAGGGGGGTGATATCACTCCAACTTGCAGTACAGCAGTAAAGAGTGACTGAAGTTTATCAGAGCACAAGTCACATGACTTGGGGCAGCTGGGAAATTGACAATATGTCTAGCCCCATGTCAGATTTCAAAATTGAATATAAAAAAATCTGTTTGCTCTTTTGATAAATGGATTTCAGTGCAGAATTCTGCTGGAGCAGCAGTATTAACTGATTCATTTTGAAAAAAATTTTTTTTCCCATGACAGTATCCCTTTAAGGATATTGTAGAGGGGAGGGGGATATTGTTTTTAAAAAAACAACCCAGAAAAACTCTACAAATATGCAAGTGGTAACAGTGACTTAAATATCGTATTTGATGTATGTTGCAAAATGTAAACATGCACTGGTGCAACAAAGACTCAAGTTCAGAAAAAAAGAGCAAACTTTAGCACTTTCAAAACCATCCGATGTGGCTTTACTCATGTAAGAAGGAGGAGAACGGCAGCATTCAAAAAACTTAACTCAGAGGGACAGACTCGTATTTAGTATATCTACGAACTGCAAGTATTTAAAAGCAGATATCAAAAACGTAAAAATAGAAAATGAGTAACTGATTGCTTCCCTTGCAAAGACTAAACCAAAAAATGGTTTAATGGGATCCTGTCATGGAAAAACTTGTTTTTTTCAAAACACATCAGTTAATAGTGCTGCAGCAGCAGACTTCTGCACTGAAATCTAATTCTCAAAAGAGCAAACAGTTTTTTTTATATTCAATTTTGAAATCTGACATGGGGCTATACATAATGTGAGTTTCCCAGCTGCCCCCAGTCATGTGACTAGTGCCTGCAATTAGGATGGAACTACTTTCTGGCAGGCTGTTGTTTCTCCTACTTAATGTAACTGAATCAGTGAGACATGGGTTTTTACTATTGAGTGCTGTTCTTAGATCTACCAGGCAGCTGTTATCTTGTGTTAGGGAGCTGTTATCTGGTTACCTTCCCATTGTTCTTTTGTTAGGCTGCTGGGGGGGGGGGGGGGGGGGGGAGGAGGAGGGGGTGATATCACTCCAACTTGCAGTACAGCAATAAGAATGACTGAAGTTTATCAGAGCACAAGTCACATGACTTGGGGCAGCTGGGAAATTGACAATATGTCTAGCCCCATGTCAGATTTCAAAATTGAATATAAAAAAATCTGTTTGTTATTTTGAAAAACGGATTGCAGTGCAGTATTCTGCTGGAGCACCACTATTAACTGATGCATTTTGAAAAAACATCTTTTTCCATGACATTATCCATTTAAGTATCTCAGCAAAAAAAGGTGTAGGTTGAGAGTGGCTCCTTTAAATAATGGAAATATTTTTGTTATTTTGTTAATTTCCTTTCCTCAATATATACCATTGAAGAGTAGCAGTATCTACTCCTGATGGCTCAGTTCCAAGAGTTGATTTGTCTGTTGGCTTACACAAGATAGGACACGTCAATGTTTTAGCAAAGTTAGAGATTTTTTTCATGATTTTTATGGTGTCGTTTTTAGCTCTAAATTACACTATTTACACCGCAAATAATTCACTCTACAATATCACATTTTATTCCTGAACCAGCAAGTGTATTTTTTTAGTTGTAACATTGGTGTGTAGGTGCATCTCAGGTCATTTGGCCTGGTCATGTGCTTTCAGCAAGAGTCAGCACTTTAGGATGGAACTGCTTTCTGGCAGGCTGTTGTTTCTCCTACTCAATGTAACTGAATGTGTCGCAGTGGGACCTGGATTTTTACTATTGAGTGTTGTTCTTAGATCTACCATGGAGCTGTTATCTTGTGTTAGGGAGCTGTTATCTGGTTACCTTCCCATTGTTCTTTTGTTAGGCTGCTGGGGGGGGGTGATATCACTCCAACTTGCAGTACAGCAGTAAAGAGTGACTGAAGTTTCAAAGCACAAGTAACATGACTGAGGCCCTCTAAAACTGACAGATTTCAAAATTAAACATAAAAATCTGTTTGCTCTTTTGAAAAACAGATTTCAGTGCAGAATTCTGCTGGAGCAGCACTATTAACTGATGTGTTTTGGAAAAAATATGTTTTCCCATGACAGTATCCATTTAAGGTGGACATACACCATTGAGTACAAAGAGTTAAGTTCAATTTTAGCATGGACACTTGTTTCCGACTCCCTTTCAAGTGGAACAAATGGACTGGAGGAAAGCAGGGTTATTTTGCAAATATTTAAAAATCGGATTCAAATCTCAACCTGGAATTCATGGACCTGCAAGTTTCACATCTGTATTGGGAAAAGACATTGGAATGGATAAAATATCACAATCGTGATAAGTTTCTGCAGAATGACATTATAAGCAGTATGGTTTTATAAAGGACAAGCGAATGACTGGGAAGGTGAATACACACACACACGATGCTTACTCACCATGCTGGTCCATTATGCACTGTAGGTGTATCTGCTTTAAGGACTGGCCACAAAATATAAATTTTAATCAAATCACAGTGTTCATGTATAACTTCTAATGGATGAGAGAGCCAGAATGTAACAGGATCCACTGTTTAGCAGAAGAAACAAACAAGGAAAAAAATAAGAATTAAGTCTATTTTATTCTTTTAATACCACTTTGCAGTTAAGAATGAAAGTACATTACGTGAGCTAATACAGGCCTTGCTAGTAAAATAATTCTATGTTTTGTCCTCATTCAGCATGATGCCAAGCCCCCCTCTGGAAAGTATTAATATTTTCTTTATCATAAGAAACTCTAGACCTTGCAGGTCCCCTGTAAATTGCAGGGTCGGCTTCCTCTATAGTTATGCCACGGATACCCAGTGTACAAATACCTTTATAGAAGACTATTTATTTAAATGTTGCCAAAAATCAAAACTATGCCATAGCATCCAGTAGCCAAATATCAGCATCAAAAAAAGCAATCAGAGCATAGAAAAATATTTTTAATTTTCTCTCCTTGAAGTAGTATTACCTTTCTCCCCAACAGGTGTAGGTGGTCTTTGCAGAGGATATTCATGACCCTGGCACAAAAAAAAAGAAAAGTATGTTTTATAACAGATATTCAACAAGCACAAAATAATAATAGCACCTGTGAAAGGCCACTCAGCCTGAAATAATGGTCAAAAATTCTTAGGTTGGAGTCCCTGCAATAGAGAGCAATGCAACAGGCTGAAGAGCACAGACAGAGAAGATGTTAGGGTGAGATTTGGGGATTATTTGAGCTCTAGGATCTACTGAAAGTATAGCACTGTGACTGTTACCCAAATGTTTCTATATATCTGTAACCTTGTTATGAGCTAGGGGGGCCCAGCCTGAAGGCCAGTTAGGAGAAGATTTGGGGTGAGTGCTTATTTGCACCCTGGGTACCCCTAGAAATATAGCAGGGTGACTGTTACCCCAATGTTTCTATATATATCTGTTACCTTGTTATGAGCTAAGGGGATCCAGCCTGAAGGTCAGTTAGGGGAAGATTTGAGGTGAGTGGTTATTTGTACCCTGGGTACCCCTGGAACTATAGCAGGGTGACTGTTACTACAATGTTTCTATATATCTGTAACCTTGTTATCAGCTAAGGGGGCCCAGCCTGAAGGCCATTTAGGGGGAGATTTGGGGTGAGTGTTTATTTGTACCCTGGGTACCCCTGGAACTATAGCAGGGTGACTGTTACCCCAATGTTTCTATATATCTGTAACCTTGTTATGAGCTAAGGGGGGCCAGCCTGAACGCCAGTTAGGAGGAGAATAGGGGTGAGTGTTTATTTGTACCCTTGGTACCCCTGGAACTATAGCAGGGTGACTGTCACCCCAATGTTCCTATATATATATATATATATATATATATATATATATATCTGTAACAAGGTAAGTAAAGCCCAAATAAAATGCTGACCTTTTAAAAAAGAACTAAAACTATCATTCACTCATTTCTTGTGGGATGTGTGCACAAAAATGATCGATATTTACTTAATCTACAGATCCCATTTGTGCAAGCAATGCATAAGGATAGGCAACATCCAAGTCAAAATAAAAAGTCAGCCTTAATAGTACTTACTCGGAAACAAGTGGCAATAACATGTGAGCTCCCATTGTCAATATCTGGGTACCCAGTGCCATCCATTGCTGAAGGGTTCCTTAAACAGGAAAATTACACCATTAAAATTTAAATCAAGCATTCCCTCTAATCAGTACAATTCTGCTCCCATTAATTCAATCACAGAACAGTAAACCAACAAATAAAGTATTAGTATTTGTGTTTCCAGTATGTTGGAATCTGGTAAAAAAACAACTAGCCTGAGCTGTTATATGTTATATTAGGGACAGAAATCAGTTTTTACTCTCTCAGTGTCACCTTTCCCACTGACCCCAATAGCTTTTGCGAAGGTGATATTCCACCCAAAGTCATTTATAGATTCCTCATTTCTGGGATCAACTGATATCTTTATTCTGGACCCAAAAGTGTCTTAAAGGAGTGGTTCACCTTTATTGGGGAACTCCGGTTTCCAAACTAACACAACACAGAAACCCCTAATATACCCATCACCGTTATCTATTTCTTCAAAAAGTATGAATAAATGCTGAAATCCAGCTGTGTAACAGTTCTTCTCTTTCTGCATCATTTGAAATCCTGGCAGGGAAGGAGGGACTAAACACTGATGTTACAAATTGTAACAATTGCTCCACAGCTTACAGACAGCATGCAGGAACTACATAACCCACAATGCATTGCACTGTGATGTTCCTTTCCTTATTGAAATCACATGTGCAGGGAATTGTGGGGTTTGGAGGATGCAGGCTGAGGACAGATGGCTGTTGATACAAAGTAACAGTCAGTCAGCTCAGCAAAGTAGTCAGACAGATCAGCAGGAGAGCAGGGGGCTAGGCTTAGGGAACTTTCAGAAATCATTAAAAATTATGAAAGGCTGCATATTTTTGAACTGATGTATTTTGCTAAATTGCTTGAAATGATGTCTACTTTTCAAAAAGCTTAAGTTATGTTTTTGTGGAGTTCCCCTTTAAGTTAAATTTTAGCATGTTATAGAATGGCCAATTCTAAGCAACTTTTCAATTGGTCTCCATTATTTATTTTTTATACACAAAGAGAAAGAGGAAAATCTTATCATACTTACCGTGATTTTCTTTTCCTGGACTGTAACATGGCAGTGGGCACTAACGGGTTAACCCCCCTCGTCATGTGACGGACAGGAAATACCTCATCAATAAAAGCCTCCCTAGCCCCTGATACGTCCTCCAATTTTTTCTCTGTACCGATGATCTCCCCTTAAGGGCTGGGAAGTGTTGCCCACTGCCATGTTACAGTCCAGGAAAAGAAAATCACGGTAAGTATGATAAGATTTTCCTCTTTCCTGTCCTTCACATGGCAGTGGGCACTAACGGGACCTTACTAAGCAGTAAAGGATAACACTTGGGCGGGCTAATGCAAATATATTTATTCATTTAAGGTAGCTGCTTGAAGAATGGATCTTCCAAATTTTGAACGATTTTCTGCCCAGACGTCTAATTTGTAGAACTTTATAAAAGTGTTGACACTGGACCAAACTGCCGCTCTGCATAAATCCTCTGTCGAAACTTGGGCATGGAAAGCCCAGGATGTCGCAACCGCTCTGGTGGAATGAGCCTTAATGTTTAATGGGACTTGCACTGCACTAGCTTTGTAAGCCTCTGAGATACAAGACTTTATCCATCTGGCTATTGTAGGCTTTGAAGCTTTGCAGCCGGCCTTCGAGCCTGAAGGGATGAGAAGGATATTATCGTCCTTTCGGATGTCTTTTAATCTATTAAGGTAAATCTTTAGGCATCTCACTATGTCAAGGTTATGCCATCGAGCTTCTTCCTCTGTTTGGGGTGAAGGAAAGAAAGTAGGTAGTACAATGTCCTGATTCATGTGGAACTCTGATACTACTTTTGAGATGAAATTTTGTGGAGTTTTCATGATAACACAATCATCCATGAATCTGAGGTGACTGTCCAAGGCTATGAGAGCCTGAATTTCACCTACTCTTCTAGCTGATGTTATTGCTAGAAGAAAAGCCATCTTCCAAGTTGTGAATTTTAGCTGAACTGTGTCAAAAGGTTCAAAAGGTTCTTGTGTTAGAGCTTGTAGCACCAGAGACAAATCCCAAGGCGGAACTCTTTCTTTAATTTTGGGCTTTATTCTTCTTAAAGCTTGAAAGAAACGGGATACTAGAGGTTTTGATGCCCAAGACTCTCCATGTAAGGCTGATAAAGCTGAAATTTGCCCTTTTAATGAGGAAACACTCAGATCTTTGTCTAAGCCGGATTGCAAGAATTCCACAACCTGCTCCTGAGATGCTGCTTCACTGGATTTATTGTTGCTGACACACCAGTTTATGTAAACTTCCCATATTTTGTAATATTTTTGGGAAGTAGATGGCTTTCTGGCTGCTAGGAGTGTGTTTATAGTCCTATGAGATAGACCTAGGTTTTCCATGTTTAACCTTTCAGTCGCCATGCCGTCAATTTCCAACTTCTCGGGTTTGGATGCAGAAGAGGCCCCTGTCTCAATAAATTCTGATGTACTGGGATTTTGAGTGGGGGAGCTTGTGCCATATTGAATAATTGGGGGAACCAGATCCTTCTGGGCCACCAAGGTAAAATTGCTATTACCTCTGCTTTGTCCTCCTTGATTTTCCTGAGAAGCTTGGGAATCAAGGGGATTGGTGGGAACACATAAGCAAGTTTGAAGTTCCATGGAATTCTGAAGCAGTCTTGGTACCGGGCTTGATTGTCTTTGAACCTGGAATAAAACAGGGGAACCTTCCTGTTCATTGATGTGGCCATCAGATCGATTTCTGGTAGACCCAAAATCTCCGTTATCTGGATAAAAATATTTTGATCTAGTTCCCATTCTCCTGGGTGAGGGTTCCGACTGAGCCAATCTGCCCATACATTCATTTTCCCTGGTATGTGGAGGGCAGCAAGATCTGATATATGAGCTTCCGCCCACTGGAAGATAAGTTGAGCAATTTGAAGTAAGGATCGGCTCCTTGTGCCTCCTTGTTTCATCAGGTATCTCACTGTGGTCATGTTGTCGGAGTTCACCATAATCGCCTTTCCTTTGATGTCTTTTTTGAACTTCAGGAGAGCTAGTCGGACTGCCATAAGCTCTTTCCAGTTCGATGAATACTTTATTTGATAAGATTTCCATCTTCCCCAAACCGACTTGTGTTCTATGTGAGCTCCCCATCCGTGTTTGCTCGCATCTGTGGTCAGGTGTAGCCACTGAGGAGATAAGAGAGATTTCCCCTTTAACAAATTCTGCTGAATTTTCCACCAGGTTAGGCTGATTCTGACTGCCCGGCTGATTTGAATGACTTGAGAATCTTGAGTTTTGTTCCATTGCTTCAAGAATTCTGATTGAAGGGGTCTGATATGGGATAGAGCCCATTTTACAGCATCTCTTGTAGCCACTAACTTTCCTAGGAGTTGTTGGCATATTAAGGCTGTAGGGACTGGGAACTTTGTGAATTTGGTTATGAGATGATGAATCTCTTCTGCTTTCTCTGTCGGAAGAAAAATCTTGAAGTTCACTGTGTCTAGGTAAAACCCTAGATATTTTAAGTTTTGAGTTGGTATTAGACAAGATTTTTCGGTATTTAGTATCCATCCATGATCTTGAAGGATCTTTGTTACGGTTCGAGTGTGATGATTTAGAATCAAAGGACAAGAGGCCTTGATCATAATGTCGTCTAAATAGGCAAATATCTCTATTCCCAAAGTTCTGATGTGTGCTAGTAGTGGAGCAAGAACCTTCGTAAAAGTCCTTGGCGCGGTGGCTAGGCCGAACGGGAGAGCCGCATATTGGAAATGTTTTCCTCGAATGCAAAACCTTAGAAATTTCTGATGAGCTGGAAACACAGGTATGTGTAAATAAGCATCCTTTAGATCTATTCTCACCATCCAATCTCCTGGTTTCAGCATTTGAGATATTGAGGAAGTTGTCTCCATACGAAATTTCTTTATTGTCAGATATTTGTTCAATTCTTTTAAGTTCAGAATGATTCTGAAGTCTCCTGATGTCTTTCTTCTTAGGAAGATTGATGAATAATTGCCTTTTCCCCTTTCTTGTATTGGAACTGGAAGAATAACTTTTTCTTCTAGTAGTCGTAAAATGCCCATCTTTAGGGCTGTATTCGCTTCTTCGGTTTTTGGTTCTCTTGAACTTTTGAATTTTGGAGGAGGGAAATTTTTGAATTCTAGGCAATAACCATTGGAAACGATTTGTGTTACCCATTCGTCCGAAATTGTGTGAGCCCAAACAGAATGAAAGTCGAGGAGTCTTCCGCCAACCTGATGCTGTAGGGCTCGCAAACCATCATAAGTTTTTTGGATTCCCCTGCTTCTTGTCTTCTTTACGTTGAAAAAACTGGCTTTTGCCTTTCCAGTAATTTTGCCCGGAGAAATTTCTGCCCGGTCTATAAGATCTAGCTTGTCTGAAAGCTCCCCTTGATGGTCTTGGAGGTTGCCTTTTGTCTCCCTGTCCTCTTCTATCCTGGGGCAGGAAAGAGGATTTCCCTGCCGAAGCTTTTGAAATTATGCTATCCAGCTTTTGACCGAATAAGAGATTTCCTTCAAAAGGGAGGGAGCAAAGGTTGTGTTTTGATGGTGTATCCGCCATCCAATGTCTTAACCACAATGATCTTCTAGCTGCAACTGCAAGGCTCATGCCTTTTGCAGCCAGCATAACTCCATCTAAGGAAGCCTCGGAAACAAAGTCGTTTACTGCTTTTACTTTTTCCAACATTTTTAAGATTTCATCCCTGCTGATTTTTTCATTTAAAGCTTCTTCAATCTCTCGGATCCAAATGTTGTTTGCTCTTGCCAAGGATGTAATGGCTATAGCCGGTTTACAGGAGGCGCCTGCCACCAGGTAAGCTTTTTTTAACGTGTAATCCTGCCTTCTTTCCATAGCATCACGTAGAGATACACCTTCATCTACTGGTAAAGTGGTTTTCCTAGCGACCCTAGTAATAGCAGCATCGACCTTGGGAGCTGTGTTCCACTCTTTAATCTCCTCATCTTTGAAAAGGTACATTTTCTTTATTCTTTTGTTAGTGTAAAATTTTTTATCTGGAGTGTTCCATTCTTTATTTATCATATCATTAATTACCTTATGAACTGGAAAAACAGCTGATTTTTTTGAGGCTGTATGAAACATTAGGTCTTTGTCTTCCGTTGTTTTAGCGGATGTATCTAGTTTTAATGTTTCCCTCATGGCTGTGATTAGAGGTTCCACAAGCTCAATGTTGAAAGAAAATTCTTCCCGGTCTTCGGCTTCATTCTGAGATAACTCTGTGTCACTTGAAATGGGGGAATCCGATAAGGACACATTCTGTCTGCCATCCAAACTTGTTATGGTCAAAGATCTTCTTTCCAAAGCGTGAGAGGAAACTTTTGATAAAACGTTTTCGGTAACTTTGTTAACCATATCGTTCATGGTTTGATCTACTTTCCCTTTCATCCAATCCATGAATGATGAGACCTCTTGTGAGGTAGATGGGCTTGCTAATTGATTCAGGCATTCTTGACACAGCTTTTTGTTTAAAAGTGCTGGATTTTCACAAGAGAGACACTCTTTCCTTGAGGATTTACTTCTCCCTTCGCTTCTTTCTCTGCCCTGATCATATCTTCTTCTGTCAGGGGAATGCCTGTGAAAAACAGTGCCCATAATATTAATAACATATAAAATAATGCTTTCTTCGGCTCAATCACTGTCCACTCACCCCCTTGAACTTGAGTGCGATCGCCTCCCAGAGCTCATAGCTGTATTAGGGAAAAGGTAACAATTATCCATAAGCAAGTAGGTAGAAAAAAGAAAACCTTACTGCCAATGTTCCCTGTGGATGCACTTACTGCAGTGTCTTAATCCCAGTTGGAGGCTTAGAAAGTTGTCCTTGGTTGATGATCCAAATCTCACCTTGGTTTCCTTGAGGTTGTTATATAATTTATGCGGGGAGACCCGCGGAGCACGCCAGTTTTTATCCGTGCTTGAATTCCGCCGGAAATGACGTCATCCGTCTGGCTGCGCTCCAGATGATCCGGCGTCTTACTGCGCATGCGCCCCAAGCGGAGCATTGCGGCTTATGGCGCCGGCTGGCAACAACGGCCACGGCCCCGGAGGAAGAGGCCCTGCAGGGACTCACTAAAGGCATGATGCATTGTCCCGCAGCATCAGTGGATGGAGCCAGGATCCACCGGATTCGAGGGTGAGCCACAAATGACGAGGGACAGGAAAAAATTAAGAGGACGTATCAGGGGCTAGGGAGGCTTTTATTGATGAGGTATTTCCTGTCCGTCACATGACGAGGGGGGTTAACCCGTTAGTGCCCACTGCCATGTGAAGGACAGGAAAGAAAGTTTGCCAGTGCACAGTTTGCTTTTAAAAATAATTATTACAAAAAATGAGGTGTTAGTACCACACTTTGGCCAAAATATGTAAGCTCACGTGCCATATCAAGGCCCCTTCTTAAAGGCAAACTGTGCGCTGGCAAACTTTCTGTCTCTACAAATATTGGCTTTTTATCATTTATAGCAGCTGGTCAACTGCAGAATATGGGTTAGACCGAGAGCTGGCACAATAGAGTCTACGGCAGCTGGTCAACACCACAGCATGAGTTAGACCAAGCGCTGGTGACTTCTGGGTTTCATTTATTTTTTTTATAGTTTTTTAATTATTTACCTTCTTCTTCGGACTCCAGATTTCAAATGGGAGTGACCCCACCTAAAAGCAAATGCTCTGTAAGGCTACACATTTATTGTTACTTTTTATTACTCATCTTTCTATTTACACACTCTTCCGTTCACATTCCAGTCTCTTATTCAAATCAGTGCATGATTGCTAGGGTAATTTGGACTGGAATTAAAACTGAAGAGCTGCTGAATAAAAAGCTATATAACGCAAAAACCACAAATGAAAACCAATTGCAAATTGTCTCAGAATATCACTCTCTACATAAATCTAAAAGTTAATTTAAAGGAGAAACCCCATTTAAAGCTGCCCTGCTTGATGGTGCTTTCCCTCGGGAGTAAATACCTATTGTAATCCCTTTTTTGTCCATGTGTAATAGTGATGTGTGGGTTGAGAAAAAACAGAACCAAGTCCCACCATTTATAGACCTGCGCTGATGACATCACAAAAGGGGCGGGGCAGGCGCAAGCCTATAAAACAGGAAGCCGGCAGTCTAAGGTCGTACTAATGTGTAATTATGCATGATGACAGAATGGCTAGAACCAAACAACATCAGGGCAGGGGAAGGTTCAAAAAGCAGCCATTCACAGCATTAGAATGCCACAAACCAAGAAACAATCTAGGGAACCCAAACTGACCCATTCTGCCCAATGTGAAACTGGCCGGCAAGTGCAGTTCCGGTGTAACCAGCGAGGCAACAAAACAATATGTGCTTGTTATAATCTTGCCTTTTGTACCGACATGTATCTTTATTTAAAGAATCCTTGTTGCCTTTCGGCATTAAACCCAAATAGACAATATGTGAAACAATGTATCACACTATATGTATCAAGTCCTCACTAATAAGATTACTTGTTTAGGCGTGTTCTGCCAATGACAAAAACCACAGAATTCAATGACTAATTCCAAATGTTCCTAAAACTTGCTCTGCCTGCTTGCTCATCATTCCCTGTGTATCACAATACTGCTGAATGAGCAGCCTGTCTACATACTGAAAAGCATCTCATACAAAGTCAATGTCACAGGTCTCCCCCATCCCTTTAGACGTTTGCCCACAGACCAATACTCAGTGCCTGGCACCCATAGGTGGCACAATACAGGGGTATTTATTGGTCAAAACGGAGGGCCTTCTATTAATATGCTATTAAAAGGCTAATTCAAAGCAATATTTCAATTGTCTTAATTATTTCGTTTTAAAAATTTGCCTATTTTCTTCTGAATCTATCCAGCTTTCAAGTGGGGGGGTCACTGACCTCATCTAAAAAATAAATGCTCTCTTAAGGTGGCCATGCACGGGCCGATAAAAGCTGCCGACAGACCTAGTCGGCAGCTTATTGGCCCGTGTATGGGCAAGTATGGGTAAGTCGACCAGATCTTGATCGGATGGGACTAAAAATCCCATCGGATCGTGGCCGCATCTGTTCGTTGATGCGGTCCTGCGATCCAACCGCGCATAAAGCCACCGTTAGGATCCGATCGTTGGGCCCTAGGGCCCACAATCGGATCAGCCAGATATTGCCCACTTCAAGGTGGGCATATCGTGGAGAGATCCGCTCGTTTGGCGACATCGCCAAACGAACGTATCTCTCCGTGTATGGCCACCTTAAGGCAAAAAATGTATTGTTATTGCTAATTTTTACTACTTCAATGAACACAGCACAAGGCACGCACTTCTCCGTACTCCAGGCAGCGGTTAAAAGTTCAGCTTTATTTCACAGACTCAAACTTTATACTATTTTTTCATGTTTGATCCTATTTTTTTACTACTTGTCTTGTAATTTAGGCCGTCTCCTATTCAAATCAAAGAAAGAATTACTGCTGCAGCACCTCTTTGTTTCAAAAAGTGAAAAACTTAATTCATTAGGTCAGACAACCAGGCCTGGTTGTCTGACCTAATAAATTAAATTTTTCACTTTTTGCAACAAAGAGGTGCTGCAGCAGTAATTTTTTTCTAGTATGTCTATGTAAACCCCTGACAAGGGCTTCCTTCTTCACTGCTTTGCACCCAACTTATCCAACAAGGATAAATAACATACCTCCCAACTGTCCCTTTTTTGGAGGGACAGTCCCTCTTTTGACAGCTCAACCCAAAGTCCCTCATTTGTACTGGACAGTCCCTATTATCTCTCCACTGAACATCCAGAAAAAGAAAAAGTTTCTCACTTAATTGGCTTTTAGCAGAACAGCCAACAGGTCCAAATAAGATACTTTGTAAAAATTTTGAGATACAAAAAAACAGTTTAGATAAGAATTATTTTCAAACTTTCATAACCTGCCAAATGAACATGGTAATTAGGGGGTGTGGCCACATAAAAGGGCGTGGTCAAAAAATCACTGCGCTATGTGCGAAAAAATGTTTGTCCCTCAAAATGTTGGTAGGTATGAGTGGATGAAGCACTCCCAATATTGACTACTCTTAAGGTGGCCATAGACGTAGAGATCCGCTCGTTTGGGGATGTGCCCAAACAAGTAAATCTTTACCCGATATGCCCACATTGAAGTGGGTGATATCGGGCTGATCTGATTGTGGGCCCTAGAGCCCAATGATCTGATCATAAAGCATCCGATACAGGCGGTCGGACCGCATAAACGCACGGGTGCGACCACAATCTGACGGGATTTATTAACCTGCCAATCGAGATGGCCAGATATCGACCGGTGGAGGCCCGACGGATGGCCCACACAAGGGCCAATAAACTGCCGACAAGGGCTGTTGGCAGCTTTTATCGGCCCCTGTATATGGGGCTTTATTAGAATCAAATGCATTGTTTCTAGGATAATGTAGACCCTAGCAACCAGACTGCTGAAACTACAAACTGGAGAGCTGCTGAATAAAAAGCGAAACAACTGAAAAACCATAGAAAATGAAAACCAATGGCACATTATGTCAGAATATCACTCTCTACATCACACTAAAAGTTAATTTAAAGCCCTTATAAAGAGTTGGTGGGATTCTGGGACTTGCAGTTGAGCAAGAGCTGGAGAGATGTAAAAATTTAACACTTGTTACTCATTTTAAATCATTTGTACCTTTGTCACCTCCACCCACAATCCAGGGGCCCCTGTGATGCTGAGGGCCCATTTCCGGTCCTGATTAAGGAGGAAGTAGCAAAGGTTCCTCATTATTAATGAACGTCCCGTCTCCAGGACGATCTATCCCATAGGAGCCGCAGCACATTACACTCCCCAATACAGAGAACATAAAAACAACAACTCAGTGACCCCACGCGGATAAGAGATCATGTTATTCACCCATTCCTGCGGAGTCCCATTTACAGATAAGCCCCACCCCATTCCTGCCTTTATTTACATATTGGCACCCTCGTTTCACCTTGTGGCTCGCAGAACCGAACCCTCCGCTCCTCACGGGCTCACGCGGTCCAGGCACCAGAACCTTAAAAATAAAATACAAAACTAAACAGCACGCCCCTCGCCTCCAGCGTTATTCGATTGCGTCCCACGTAAGCACGCCGCGCCATGCCCCGCCTCCATCGCTTGCCTATTGGACTGAATGCGCTCGGAAATAAGTGACGTGTTACAACAGGAATGTAGTCTCTACCGCCAACCTATAGCGGCTTGATTTAAAACCGGAACGAGTCCTGAAACGCAATGTTTGCGTATCACGGAATGGCGCTGTTTTTTTCACCTCTCACTGGGAGGGACATAAAATCGAGGCGGAAGTCGATCCCCGCTGACTAGGTAAGTGTTTGGGGAGTGCTGGTGAGATTCAAGTACAGGGTCCTGAGTTTGAACTCGTTGTCCAGGGACTTCTTGTGAATTTTAAAGCTGACAAGTCGTATTTTTATAATATTCTGACCAGAAATGTGTTTTCATTTCCACCCACTCTTCCCCACTAACCCTAATAGTATTTGCAAAGGTGATAATTATTTGCTTGAGAAAAGAGAATATCATTGTTGGTAACGTTCCCTTATATTTCATTAAATCATTTAAAGGGGCTCCTCACCTTTGCGTTAACTTTTAGTATGATGTAAAGAGGGATATTCTGAGACAATTTGCAATCGGTTTTCATTTTTTATTATTTGTGTTTTTTGAGTTATTTAGCTTTTTATTCAGCAGCTCTCCAGTTTGCAGTTTCAGCCATCTGGTTGCTAGGGTCTAAATTCCCCTAGCAACCATGCATTGATTTGAATAAGAGACTGGAATATGAGAGGCGAGGAATGGGACCTGTTATCCCAAATGCCTGGGGCTTTCTGTATAACTGATCTTTCCATAATTTGGATCTTCATACCTTAAGGAGACTTATAGGACATATGTTTTAACATTTAGAAAATGCAAAAGGGCCCGCGTAGCTTGAACAGGGTTTGACTATGCCCATTTTTGTGTCCTAATTACCATGTTCATTTTACAAAATTTGGCAGGTTATGAAAGTTTGAACATATTTCTGTGTTTTTTTTTTGTTTTTTTTTAGTTATTACAGTTTTGCTAATGAAGGTGAATTGCCCTTAAGGGTAAGGCCACACTTAGCGATAGCGCGGCGATTTGACTCGCGGCGACTTTTAATCCGCAATCGCTGGTGAAACTTTGGCGCTGGCGTCTATGGGGAATCGCGCAAAATCGCCAGCGTAAAAACACACGCGGCGATCTTTTTTCTATTGTCGCTTGAAATCGCCTAGCGAGGCGATTTCGAGCGACAATAGAAAAAAGATCGCCGCGTGTGTTTTTACGCAGCGATTCCCCATAGACGCCAGCGCCAAAGTTTCGCCAGCGATTGCCGTTTAAAAGTCGCGGCGAAAAGTCGCCGCGAGTCAAATCGCCGCGCTATCGCTTAGTGTGGCCTTACCCTTAGGGTAAGAGAGGCAACTGTCAGGTATCTCCTCGCTCAGGTGATGTTATCTGCAGCTTCTGTAAATAGAGGAGGTGAGTCTTATCAGGCTAAAAGAGTGGAGCTGTGATTAAAAGTCGGATAATATTCACCCTCTACAGCAAGTGTCACTGTGAAATATGGAGGAAAATGAGATGGAATCAGATGTGCTGCCCTCTGTCCTGACCCCTCTCTCTGGAGAAGTCTCAAGCTCATATAAGAGACCCCCCGTTTTTCTAATCAGGTGGTAGAGTCCTACAGTTTATATATCTTCAGAGAAATCAGTGATACTTCGTTAATAAACAGCAATTAATATATATATATACCCTATACATAATCAAACACATATGTGCATTAAATGGGTTGTTCACCTTTAAATCAACTTGTGATATTCTGAGATAATTTGCAATTGGGTTTCATTTTTGTGGTTTTTGAGTTGTTTAGCTTTTTATCCAGCAGCTCGCTAGTTTGCAGTTTCCGCCATCTGGTTGCTAGGGTCCAAATTGCCCTAGCAACCATGCATTGATTTGAATAAGAGACCGGAATATGAATACGAGAGGCCTGAATAGAAAGATGAGTAATACAAAATAGCAATAACAATAAATGTGTAGCCTTACAGAGCATTTGAAACCTAAAAATAGTCAAAGATGGCAAATAATTAAAAAAAACAATAGAAAATAAACAACGAAGACGAAATGAAAAGTTGCTTAGGATTGGCAGCTCTGTAACTTACTAAAAGTTATCTTAAAGATGAACCGCCCCTTCCTTTAACCCTTTAACTGCCAAGAACGTAGCTCCTACGTTCTTTGAAAAAAGGCTTTAAGTGCCAAGAACGTAGGAGCTACGTTCTTTACTAAAACAGCTCTCTCTCTGCACACACTGCAAAATCAGCGTGCAGAGAGGAGCAGCTAGCAGCAGAACCCCCTAGGCAACGAGCTTACCTGAAAAAGATCGGCGATCCTCCACTCCAGAGTCGCAGAGAGACGCAGCAACAGCAGCAACCGATTCAGCAGCTTCCATGTCCCAAGCATCAGCACAGCACATGTTCCTGCTCCGCCCACGCACTTCCTGGTGCTGTGACTCAGCGTGTTTCAACTGAAAAGCACTGAAAAGGACTCCTCTTCATCTAGATTTGGTAAGTGCCCCTTATTTTACTTATTTACAGGTATTTACAGGTATTTACAGACATTTACAGGCATTTACATATACACAGTACACATACTAGTAAAAGTAGTTTTTTTTTTTTTTTTGATTTTCTGATTTTTTTGATTTTTCAAACTTTTGCACATATATTACATACTCAAATACATATATGCAAATATTTATACACTTTTTAGAGCTGTACATCCATGCATACACAAACACACACTTATAGGGGTTTTTTTTTTGTTTTTTTAGTTCATTTTCTAAGTTTCCCTTATGTTATTTCCCTAAAAACTTTAGATTTCACAGCATGACTACTGGATCAAGCATTCTGACCTCTAACCACGCTGTCGGATCAGTTATTTTGTTATTTCGTTGATTTTCCTAATTGTATTTGCTTTTTTGTGATTTTTATTGCAGTTTTATGCTTGCATTGTTTTTCCTTATGTAATGTTTTAGCCTCATTTACACTTTGATAATTTGGGATAGAAACATATTTTTAGCAACTCTGTGTTCGTCAGAATGTGTACTTTCCAAAAATATATGGTTTTGGGGGGTCTTTGTACTGTTAGGGGGTCTTACGGCACATTATATTCAGTCAGAGTGCTATGTTCACAGGAGGCGAATTGACGGCTGAGAAATTCTTATGCACTGTTTTTATTTGGGGTCCGCACGTGCCCACCTGCTTTGGTTTATCTATGCATATTGGGCATCAAACTGTTCAGTAGACCCTTAGTGTCAATATTTATGGTGTTTTCTAATTGTATGTAAGAAATTGGGTGAGATAAATGCGACCAACTGCAATATTTTTAGGCGATTTTCAGAAATGTCATAAAAACCGCTGCCTTTAGCATAGTATTGCAGTATGTAAGTTTGGAGTAGAAAGACAATTATAGCAAATTTTTATTTAGCAGAATGTGTACTTTCCAAAAATATATGGTTTTGGGGGGTCTTCGTACTGTTAGGGGGTCTTACGGCACATTACATGGAGTCAGAGTGCTATCTTCACAGAAGGCGAATTGACAGCCGAGAAAATTCTTAAGCACTATTTTCATTTGGGGTCCGCACGTGCCCACCTGCTTTGGTATATCTATGCATATTGGGCATCAAACTGTTCAGTAGACCCTTGGTGTCAATATTTATGGTGTTTTCTAATTGTATGTAAGAAATTGGGTGAGATAAATGCGACCAACTGCAATATTTTTAGGCGATTTTCAGAAATGTCATAAAAACCGCTGCCTTTAGCATAGTATTGCAGTATGTAAGTTTGGAGTAGAAAGACAATTATAGCAAATTTTTATTTAGCAGAATGTGTACTTTCCAAAAATATATGGTTTTGGGGGGTCTTCGTACTGTTAGGGGGTCTTACGGCACATTACATGGAGTCAGAGTGCTATCTTCACAGAAGGCGAATTGACAGCCGAGAAAATTCTTAAGCACTATTTTCATTTGGGGTCCGCACGTGCCCACCTGCTTTGGTATATCTATGCATATTGGGCATCAAACTGTTCAGTAGACCCTTGGTGTCAATATTTAGGGTGTTTTCTAATTGTATCTAAGAAATTGGGTGAGGTAAATGCGACCAACTGCAATATTTTTTGGTGATTTTCAGAAATATCATATAAACCACTGCCTTTAGCGTTGCTTTGCAGTATGTACATTTGGAGCAGAAAGATAGTTTTAGCAAATTTTTATTCGGCACAAGGTGTACTTTCCAAAAATATATGGTTTTGGGGGGTCTTTGTACTGTTAGGGGGTCTTACGGCACATTATATGGAGTCAGAGTGCTATCTTCACAGAAGGCGAATTGACAGCGAGGAAATTCTTAAGCACGATTTTCATTTGGGGTCCGCACGTGCCCACCTGCTTTGGTATATTTATGCATATTGGGCATCAAACTGTTCAGTAGACCCTTAGCGTCAATATTTATGGTGTTTTCTAATTGTATATAAGAAATTGGGTGAGATAAATGCGACCAACTGCAATATTTCTAGGAGATTTTCAGAAATATCATAAAAACCACTGCCTTTAGCGTTGCTTTGCAGTATGTACGTTTGGAGTAGAAAGACAGTTTTAGCAAATTTTTATTCGGCAGAAGGTGTACTTTCCAAAAATATATGGTTTTCTGGGGTGAACCTAGTTTTTTGTACCTTTGCCTGTTGCAAAATGCTGTATATGTGCTGGTTATGCAGTATCTGGAATTACAGAACTCGTATGGGGTGTCTTCTTTCTGGGGCCCCTATACGCCACATACTTAGGGGTACCTATGCATATTGGGTATCAAACTGTTCAGCGTACCCCAGACTTTCATGTTTAGGGAGTTTTATATTGCTATATATTGATATGTAGGAGATACAATGCTTTAGAGTTGGAGTATTGAGGAGATTTTTGTATATGTCATAAAAATTGCGAAATGTAGGAAAGCTTTGCGGCTTGGTACTTTGGAGTAGAAAATCGTGCCTACCCATTTTAGATTTGTCAGAATGTGTACTTTCCAAAAACATATGGTTTTCTGGGGTGAACATAAATTTTTGTACTTTTGCCCCTTGAAAAATGCTGTAAATGTGCTGATTTTGCAGTATTTGGAATTACAGAACTGTCTTCGTTCTATGGCCCCTATATGCCATATACTTATGTGTACCTATGCATATTGGGCATCAAATTGTTCAGCAGACCCTTGGCTTTCATATTTAGGGTGCTTTTTCTTGGTATATAATGATATGTGGGAGATACGATGCTTCAGGGTTGCAATATTGAGGTGATTTTCTGTAATGTCATAAAAATTGCCAAATGTAGGAAAGCTTTACGGCTTGGTACTTTGGAGTAGAAAGATGTGCATACCCATATTAGATTCGTCGGAATGTGTACTTTCCAAAAACATATGGTTTTCTGGGGTGAACATACATTTTTGTACTTTTGCCCCTTGAAAAATGCTGTAAATGTGCTTATTTTGCAGTATCTGGAATTCCAGAACTGATAACTCGTATGGGGTGTCTTCGTTCTGGGGCCCCTATACTCCACATACTTAGGTGCACCTATGCATATTGGGCATCAAACTGTTCAGCGGACCCTGGGCTTTCATGTTTAGGGAGTTTTATCTTGGTATATAATGATATGTGGGAGATACGATGCTTCAGAGTTGCAATATTGATGTGATTTTCGGCAATGTCATAAAAATTTCGAAATGTAGGAAAGCTTTGTGGATTGGTACTTTGGAGTAGAAAGACGTGCATACCCATATTAGATTCGTCAGAATGTGTACTTTCCAAAAACATATGGTTTTCTGGGGTGAACATACATTTTTGTACTTTTGCCCCTTGAAAAATGCTGTAAATGTGGTGATTTTGCAGTATTTGGAATTCCAGAACTGATAACTCGTATGGGGTGTCTTCGTTCTGGGGCCCCTATACGCCACATTCTTAGGTGCACCTATGCATATTGGGCATCAAACTGTTCAGCGGACCCTGGGCTTTCATATTTAGGGTGTTTTATCTTGGTATGTAATGATATGTGGGAGATACGATGCTTCAGAGTTGCAATATTGAGGTGATTTTCTGTAATGTCGTAAAAATTGCCAAATGTAGGAAAGCTTTGCGGCTTGGTACTTTGGAGTAGAAAGACGTGCATACCCATATTAGATTCGTCAGAATGTGTACTTTCCAAAAACATATGGTTTTCTGGGGTGAACATACATTTTTGTACTTTTGCCCCTTGAAAAATGCTGTAAATGTGCTTATTTTGCAGTATCTGGAATTCCAGAACTGATAACTCGTATGGGGTGTCTTCGTTCTGGGGCCCCTATACTCCACATACTTAGGTGCACCTATGCATATTGGGCATCAAACTGTTCAGCGGACCCTGGGCTTTCATGTTTAGGGAGTTTTATCTTGGTATGTAATGATATGTGGGAGATACGATGCTTCAGAGTTGCAATATTGAGGTGATTTTCGGTAATGTCATAAAAATTGCCAAATGTAGGAAAGCTTTGCGGCTTGGTACTTTGGAGTAGAAAGACGTGCATACCCATATTAGATTCGTCAGAATGTGTACTTTCCAAAAACATATGGTTTTCTGGGGTGAACATACATTTTTGTACTTTTGCCCCTTGAAAAATGCTGTAAATGTGCTTATTTTGCAGTATCTGGAATTCCAGAACTGATAACTCGTATGGGGTGTCTTCGTTCTGGGGCCCTTATACTCCACATACTTAGGTGCACCTATGCATATTGGGCATCAAACTGTTCAGCGGACCCTGGGCTTTCATGTTTAGGGAGTTTTATCTTGGTATGTAATGATATGTGGGAGATACGATGCTTCAGAGTTGCAATATTGAGGTGATTTTCGGTAATGTCATAAAAATTGCCAAATGTAGGAAAGCTTTGCGGCTTGGTACTTTGGAGTAGAAAGACGTGCATACCCATATTAGATTCGTCAGAATGTGTACTTTCCAAAAACATATGGTTTTCTGGGGTGAACATACATTTTTGTACTTTTGCCCCTTGAAAAATGCTGTAAATGTGCTTATTTTGCAGTATCTGGAATTCCAGAACTGATAACTCGTATGGGGTGTCTTCGTTCTGGGGCCCTTATACTCCACATACTTAGGTGCACCTATGCATATTGGGCATCAAACTGTTCAGCGGACCCTGGGCTTTCATGTTTAGGGAGTTTTATCTTGGTATGTAATGATATGTGGGAGATACGATGCTTCAGAGTTGCAATATTGAGGTGATTTCTGTAATGTCATAAAAATTGCCAAATGTAGGAAAGCTTTGCGGCTTGGTACTTTGGAGTAGAAAGACGTGCATACCCATATTAGATTCGTCAGAATGTGTACTTTCCAAAAACATATGGTTTTCTGGGGTGAACATACATTTTTGTACTTTTGCCCCTTGAAAAATGCTGTAAATGTGCTTATTTTGCAGTATCTGGAATTCCAGAACTGATAACTCGTATGGGGTGTCTTCGTTCTGGGGCCCCTATACTCCACATACTTAGGTGCACCTATGCATATTGGGCATCAAACTGTTCAGCGGACCCTGGGCTTTCATATTTAGGGTGTTTTATCTTGGTATGTAATGATATGTGGGAGATACGATGCTTCAGAGTTGCAATATTGAGGTGATTTTCTGTAATGTCGTAAAAATTGCCAAATGTAGGAAAGCTTTGCGGCTTGGTACTTTGGAGTAGAAAGACGTGCATACCCATATTAGATTCGTCAGAATGTGTACTTTCCAAAAACATATGGTTTTCTGGGGTGAACATACATTTTTGTACTTTTGCCCCTTGAAAAATGATGTAAATGTGCGGATTTTGCAGTATCTGGAATTCCAGAACTGATAACTCATATGGGGTGTCTTCGTTCTGGGGCCCCTATACTCCACATATTTAGGTGCACCTATGCATATTGGGCATCAAACTGTTCAGCGGACCCTGGGCTTTCATATTTGGGGTGTTGTATCTTGGTATATAATGATATGTGGGAGATACAATGCTGTAGACTGGACACTTTGAGGTAATTTTTCAAAAATGTAACACATTTTTATAAAAACTGCTAACTTTAGGAAAGAATTGCAACTTGGTAGTTTGGAGTACAAATATATATTTACCCATTTTGAACTCGTTGGAATCTGTTCTTTCCAATGAGGGGTAGTTTTTTAGGGTAAACCTACTGTAAGTGGAATGTTTGGCCTTGAAATCAGATGTATGCTGTTTTGTGGAGCGGTGCTTTGGAAATTTGGTAGTTTACTGCTTCAGAGTTTTCAACTATCGAAGTGAGAAATCTCCATAAAATTATATATATTTGGTATTGGTTTGTTCGGGAGACACAGAACTTTCCAAATCTGCCATGTTCTCATGCATAAAATAAATTATGCTTCTGATATATGCGTTTGTATCATGTGAAACTGTTTTTTTTTGGTTTTTTTATACACTTAGAAGCCCATATCTTTTTACAGGACTGGAATGACAACTAAATTCTAGCATATTTTGAAAGCTTAGGTTGTCCTGAAAAAAACAATATCTTGTTTTCATGGGTAAACTAAAAGACCCCCCCAGGAAAGTCCCCTAAAGTGAAAGAGCAAAAAATGTTCAAAAACGGTCTGGCAATAGAAGTTCCAACTTGGCCAAATTGGCTGGCAGCGAAAGGGTTAATAACTAGCTGGGGCTTCACTGTCTGCTGATGCAACTTACACAGAAGTGGAGCTTCAGTCCGTACACTCGATTTAATTCAATGAAATTACTGATATCCGTAGAACATGCACATGCCGGAACCCTACAAAACTGCATATTATATGATTATGAAGAGTTCCAACTCTTGAATAAGCTGATTTATTTACCGAGTTATTAGACACAGTCAACTTTGCATTTACTAATTAAACCATTGCATTGTACTTACTACTAGCCACACCATTGCATTGCACTTACTAGCCACACCATTGCATTGCACTTACTAGCCACACCATTGCATTGCACTTACTAGCCACACCATTGCATTGCACTTACTAGCCACACCATTGCATTGCACTTACTAGCCACGCCATTGCATTGCACTTACTAGCCGTGCCATTGCATTGCACTTACTAGCCGCGCCATTGCATTGCACTTACTAGCCGCGCCATTGCATTGCACTTACTAGCCGCGCCATTGCATTGCACTTACTAGCCGCGCCAATGCATTGCACTTACTAGCCGCGCCAGTGCATTGCACTTACTAGCCGCGCCAGTGCATTGCACTTACTAGCCACGCCAGTGCATTGCACTTACTAGCCACGCCAGTGCATTGCACTAACTACTAGCCACACCAGTGCATTGCACTAACTACTAGCCACACCAGTGCATTGCACTAACTACTAGTCACACCAGTGCATTGCACTAACTACTAGCCACACCAGTGCATTGCACTAACTACTAGCCACACCATTGCATTGCACTTACTAGCCACACCATTGCCATTGTTGTTTTTGTAATAAGAAATTAACATTACTTGAGAATTTATCGGTCAGATCAGTGTTGGGTTTTCACAAGGCTCAAAACCGAACAGAAACTTGAGACCCAAACAGGCCTAAGAAAAAAAGAACAGATGGCAACCCCAGCTATCTTCCATAACCCTGTATTCCCTCACTCGCTGCAAAGCCATCCAACCCCTTCTTTAAGGGGAACTATCGTGAAAATGAAAATTTAATATAAGCTTCATCATAGAGTCCTGCAGCGGGTCGGGTACCCATGGGTTACCAGCAAAAACCTGCGGTTTGCAGGTAGAAGTTTCGGGTTCGGGTATAGACGCGGTTTGGCAGTTCCCAGGTTTGTGGGTCGCTGGTCTTCTCAATATCGAGTTTTACTTCTTTTTTTTGTCTGATCATGCCTACGTCTAATGATGTCACTTCCGGTTTACAATGACAGAACTTCCTGTTTCTTGATGGTCAGTGGGTAGCGGATCGGGTTGCAGATAAGGTACTTGCGGTTCCGAACGGGTAAGAATGTGGGGTGCGGGTCGGGTTTAGCAAATTGGTTCTGCACAGGCCTCTACTTCATCATACTGACTCTTCATCAAACTCTCTAAATACAATCAATTAAATATTCTGCGTCATTTCTGAAATAATCAAGTTTATATTTACTATTCCTCCCTCAGCGTCTGTTTCTCTTCATTCTCCATGCAGCAGTTGAATAATCCAATATATTTTATAGGGGGGGGCTTCCTTTCCTAGTAGATGTATTAGAGCTCACTCAAATAACTAATTCCAGTACATGTAGAGAGACATAATGTCTGGTGATTTTAATAGAGTGAGCTCTAATACATCTTCAAGGCAAAATGAGCCCCCTATAAGATATATTGGATCATTCATCTGACACCCAACTGCTGCATGAAGACAGAATGAAGAGAAACAGATGCTGAGAGACGAATAGTGAAGATGAACTTGATTATTTCAGAAAACAATGCAGAATATTTAATTGATTGTATTTAGAAAGTTTGTTGTTTCAATATGGTGAAGCTTATATAAAATTTTTGTAATAGTTCCCCTTTAAAGCTATCTAATGTATCAGCCTGTACCACTGATTCAGGGAGACAATTCCATATCTTCACAGCTCTCACTGTAACAAACCCCTTCCCAATATTTAGGCGAATGGCTGACCTCGTGTCAGCTGGTAAATAAAGCATTCGAGAGATTATTATTATATGATCCCCAGCACATTTCTGGTGTATTGTGTCTGTCAGTAGTTGGACTGAAGGGTGAGCAGTTCAGGGTGAGGTGAGTAGAGGAGAGCAGCCCTGTTTGGTATGTCACCTACATGAGGTGCTGAGTTGCAAATCTTCAACATACTAAACAGCAACAAACACTTCAGTTGCCCATCGCCCCAGGCACCCCCCTTGTCAAATCTTATCCAGATCAGGTTTCAGTACAGGAGAGCTGTGTGCTCAGTAAAGGTTGGCTGCAGTTCAGGTGCTTTAGCATAAATTGTACATTATGAAGGCTGGTCAGGTGAGTCGGCAGTTATACATGCGTCTGGCAGTTTGGGGCAGGTTTATAGATTCTGGGTGCAGTTTAATTCATATAAGTGACCTGCCCAAAGGGGAGACCTGTATTGTGTGTGTGTCTGGCCCCCTGTGGGAATGATACCAGTTACACTGCCATGTGATGGGGGGCACAAACTGGTCGTTCCCTGCAGGGTTGCCACCGGGCCAGTATTTTACCGGCCTAGCCGGTAAAACGCCTGCCGGGGTCCGGATTACAAATTTACTGGCAATGTAGTTGCCGGTAAATATGTAAAACTCCGTAAAAAAAAAAAAAAAAAGCCATTGGCCCGCCCCCAATTCGCGCAACAACTACTGTTTTTTTCCAGCCTTCTGGCCATCGTGCGATGTTGCTCCATCCCCTTGTATCACAATATGTGGCTCCACCCCCATTGCATCACGGTACGCCCCTTTTGTTGGCGCGCCCCCCCACCGGCCGGTAAAATTTTTCAGAAAAGTTGGCAACCCTACCTGCAGGCATTGGCCACTCTTGACCAAGTTCCAGCCTGTTATATTGCCCTGAAATTTTCCCCTTCCCGTGAGGAGTTGTGATTTAAATTGGACAAGGTGGTAAATCTGATAAGAGATGGACCATCCATAGCCATTAGGTCAGCTATATGGCTAGCTTGTGGGCCCAAGGGCTAGACTATCCAATTTTGGCTCACTACTTGGGTAGCCTGATGGTATGTGAATTAGTAATGTGTGGGTCGGGATTTCCCCGGCCATAACCCACGCCCGCCCACATCCGACTTCCGCGTTGCTTTTATAGACCTGCACCGACCCGCCGATGATGTCACAAAAGGGGCGGGGCAAGCAGGTGCAGCGTCTATAAAAGACAAAGCCGGCATTCGACGGGCAACTGCCACCTGCGAGAGAGTGCAAGGTGAGCCTGACCAGTGGCTAAAACCGCTTGTATCGGGCCGGCCCGCACATTACTAATGTGACAATGTAGAATCCACCTGATTAAAGTGGTGGGTCACCTTTAAGTTAAAGGGAAGGTTAACTTTTAGTATGTTATAGAATGACCAGTTCTTAGCAACTTTTCAATTTGTCATTATTTATTTTTTATAATTCTATTTTTAATTCTATTGTCTTCCATTACACAAAAATAGTTTTTGGGTGGAACCCCCCCCCCTTTAGTGTTAGTGAATGACCCTAACTGCCATCTGGCCAGCCAATGACCTTACAGTGACCACTGTCCTGCTCCTGGGGCCTCGGCCGAGTTACTGATTAACCACAATGAACTTTCTCTGACTCGCAGCTATCAGCAGTCGCACCTCACATGGAATCTCATTGTTGATACAGTTACATTGCACCACAACAAATTATATTCAAGTGTTTTCATTTCATTAGTGACATTTCATTTTACCAGTGGATCTTATCCTTTCTGTTGTGGAGGAATGCCAGAGGGCATAGAGTTAGTTGTATCCGTCAACCCATTATCCATAAAGCTCCGAGTTATGGATTGACCGTCTCCCATAGACTCCATTTTAGCCAAATAATCCAGTTTTTTTAAAATTTTGTTTTTCCTCTGTAATAATAAAACAGTAGCTTGTACTCAATCCAAACTAAGATATAATTAATTAATCCTTATTGGAAGCAAAACCAGCCTATTGGGTTTATTTAATGTTTATATGATTTTCTAGTAGACTTAAAGTATGATGATCCAAATTACAGAAAGATCTGTCATCAGGAAAACCCCAGGTCTCGAGCATTCTGGAAACACAGGTCCCAGGGCCGCTCCGGCCATGAGGCAAGGTGAGAATCTTGCCTCAGGCGGCACAGAGTGGCCAGTTACCAGGGGCGGCAAAAAGCCGCCTCTGGTAACTTTAAGAGCCTAATTTCCGTTTTTTAAAAAGGAAATTCGGCTCTTCTAGCGCAGCGAGCGCAATAGCGCTCACTGCACTAGCGATGCGGCCCCTCCTCCACCCGCTCCGACGCTGGTAGTTAGAAGAGCGGAGCAGGAGGAGGGGTGGCATTGGGGCTGCTGCCTCAGGCGGCAGCAGCCCCTGAAACGTGCCTGACAGGTCCCATACCTGATATTGCCACTTGCCATGCTGTTATTAGGTGAAGGCAGGTGAGTTCTCATTTACAATTGTTCATCACTTTCTTTTTTTCCCCAGATGCCATAATGGTGGAGAATTCCCCATCTCCTCTTCCTGAACGGGCAATTTATGGCTTTGTTCTGTATTTGGGCTCCCAGTTTGGCTTCAGTGAGTATTCGCATTTGCAGTATCGGCATGCAGTGGGGCGCATGAGTCTGTGCTAGTGAGACGCGCAGGCCGAACAAGCTCCACTCATCTTATTGTGCACCCAAATTGTCTGTAGAGAAGTCATTGTCAAAAAAAAAAAAGGAGTTATTTTCTGCGGAGCTTTGTGTTTCCACAAAGAAATATGTCTGTATAGTCCTGTCATTCCCTATTTGTGCTCTCTAAAAAACCTTCTGCTCCCCTATTTAGTTTTGGACTGAGCCTCCTAGGGCCACCAGAGAACCTGACATGTTCTACTAGTGATCTACAGGCTGGTCCTACACCCGCAGGACCTGTGAGTTGATCAGTTCGGCCCAATTTACACACACCATTGTTTGGTCGTGGGTGGGGAGAGCTGAAGGAAGAGCTGAACCCGAACCTACACTCGGATTTGGGCCGACTTCCGCACACCATTGTCGTGTTCGGGTGGAGCTTTTCCTTCCACTTTTCCCACCTGTGACCTTCCTCTGCCGGCTTCTACCTCCAGCACATGTCTTTTATAGACTCGCACGTGTTTGGCCCCGCCCCCTTCAAGTCTGAGGTGGGGTTGGGAAGCAGTGGGTTAGGGTTGGGTGGAGGAGCAATGGGTTAGGGTTGGGTGCAGGAGCAGTGGGTTAGGGTCGGGTGCAGGAGCAGTGGGTTAGGGTTGGGTGCAGGTGGAGGAGCAGTGGATTAGGGTCAGGTGCGGGTGGAGGAGCAGCAGGTTAGGGTCTGGTGCGGGTGGAGGAGCAGCGGGTTAGGGTCAGGTGCGGGTGGAGGAGCAGCGGGTTAGGGTCAGGTGCGGGTGGAGGAGCAGCGGGTTAGGATCGGGTGTGGGTGGAGGAGCAGTGGCTTAGGGTTGGGGTGGGTGGAGGAGGAGCAGGTTAGGGTCAGGTGCGGGTGGAGAAGCAGTGGGTTAGGGTCGGGTGCAGGAGCAGTGGGTTAGGGTTGGGTGGAGGAGCAGTGGGTTAGGGTTGGGTGCGGGTGGAGGAGCAGCAGGTTAGGGTCTGGTGCGGGTGGAGGAGCAGCGGGTTAGGGTCAGGTGCGGGTGGAGGAGCAGCGGGTTAGGGTCAGGTGTGGGTGGAGGAGCAGCAGGTTAGGATCGGGTGTGGGTGGAGGAGCAGCGGCTTAGAGTTGGGATGGGTGGAGGAGGAGCAGGTTAGGGTCAGGTGCGGGTGGAGGAGCAGTGTGGGTTGAGTTTTTTTCTACTATCTTCTACCTCCTAGAGAAGGTTCCTTCTTACTTTTGGCCTCATAGTCTCAATTTAGCTTGATAAAGGGCCATTGTTTGGCTTGAAACGTTGTATCTGTCCAGATTATGAAGCCAAAAAGTAACAAATAAAGGCTTTTTAATTGAATGGTTGGATGGTGCTGTCTGCTACATTTTGTTCTCATAGTATCATCACCTAATATCTACCCCTCAGTTGTGCCACAAACACTGGTCTTGACCAAGTTCCTCTCAGGCAAGCGAGGATCCTTAGTGTGCACCCCCACTGCACTTATTTCATTGCTCTTTCTACTATTCCATGTCTAACCACTGAGCTTGTTTTGTACTTTCAGTTCTATATCTGACGTGGGCCTACATCCCAGAGTCTTGGTTACACTCGTTGGGACTGACATACTGGCCCCAAAAGTAAGTGCTCATAATAGAATAATTCCTATACACAGGACAGTACTGTATATACGGTTTATATGATATATACTGTATATGCAGGTTTATTTGAGTCTTTATAGTCCAGAGGGAGATCATTCACTAACACTGGCCATATATTAACCCCCGGTGCACCCATACAATCGACCATTTGCCTTGATCAAAGGCAAATAGAAGAATGAAAGCAAATTTGTGATTGGTTACATAAACGAGTAGAAGTAGATTTGCCCAGTGACTGTAAACAAGTCACAGTATGTTGTGATACATTATGCCCTGGTATAAGGGAAATAAATAGAGTAAACAAGGCTGATATTATTCTATTAATTTTTTTGTAAATTGTGTTTCTAGGTATTGGGCAGTGGCATTGCCCGTCTACCTCCTCGTTGTGTTGGGCATCGCCTATATCTTTCTGTTTGGTATAAACATGATGAGCACTGCTCCTCTAGACTCCATACACACGGTAACAGGTAAGTGGAACTCCATCTAGTATCCGTATACAGGGATATAGTGTATACATGTCATTTTTCACCAATAAAACAAAAAATCACTAATAAAAAAGTATATAAAATATAAAAAAATACTATAAAATATATATTTTTATATACAGGTATGGGACCTGTCATCCAGAATCCTCGGGACCTGGGGTCTTCTGGATAACAGATTTGCATGATTTCAATCTTCATACCTTAGGTTTATTAGAAAATCATGTCAACATTAAGGGGCAGATTTATTAAGGGTGGGATTGAAAATTCAAATTTTCTAACTTTTGTTATGGTTAAAACTGTCAAATTCGACTAGGGAGTTATCCAAACTCGATTTGAGTTTTTTAAAGAATTCGATTTTCGAGATTAATCATACTCTGGCCCTTTAAGAATTCAAATTACACTATTTGCCGCCTTAAACCTGCCGAATTACTGTTGCTGTTTAATCAGTGGGAGACGTCCAGGGGTCAATCTGGAGATGTTTCAAGCCTTCCTGACATCTGAGAAAAAACTCGACTCAAATTCTATTTGAGTTTTTGGGTCGTTTAAATTAGTTCGAGTTATAATAATTAGATTTTATTAATAAATTTCGGCAAGTCGAATTTTGAATTCATTCGAATTTAAGGGAGTTTAAAAAAAATTCACATAAATTTGACCCTTGATAAATTTGCCTCCCCATAAAGCCAATAGGCTGGTTTTGCTTCCAATAAGGATTAATTATATCTTAGTTGGGATCAAGTACAAGCTGCTGTTTTATTATTACAGAGAAAAGGGAAATTATTTTTTAAAATTGTAATTACTCGCCTACAATAGAGTCTATGGGAGACGGCATTTCTGTAATTCTGAACTTTCTGGATAACAGGTTTCCGGATAACGGTTCCCATACCTGTAAAACATAAACATTTATTATTACTCTCGTATAATCTTGGATGTGCAGCTCAACGACTTGTGCCCTCTTTAGTAGTGATGGGCGAATTTGTCCCATTTCACTTTGCCGAAAAATTTGTGGATTTCCCGCAAAAGTCACGGAACGGCGGAAAATTAGCAAAACGTAAATTTTGATCCCAGCGTCAATTCATGGGCGTCAAAATCGACGCTGGCAACAATTCCGACACCTGCGACAATTTGACACGTTTTAAAGTCAATGGGCGTGCATTTATTTGTCACCGGTGTTGAATTGACGCTGGCGTCGGAATTGTAAATTTTTGCTGCAAATTCACTAATTTATTCACCGGCGCTGAAACATGGAAATTCGTCGCAAAATTCGCGCCTGCTAAATAAATTCGCCCATCACTACTCTTTGGTGCAGGTCATCAGATCTAGCATTTAGTTAAAGGGGAACTATCGCAAAAATGAAAATGTAATATAAGCTTCCTCATACTGAAATAAGAAGTTTTCTAAATACAATCAATTAAATATTCTGCACTGTTTCTGAAATAATCAAGTTTATGTTCACTATTCCTCTCTCAGCATCTGTTTCTCTTCATTCTCTCTTCATTCAGGAGTTGGGTGTCTGATGAATGATCCAATATATCTTATAGGGGGGCTCCTTTTGATGCTCCTAGAAGATGTATCAGAAGTCACTCTATTAAAATCACCGGACATCATGTCTCTCTATATGCAGGATTTGTGCAAAAGGCCATTATTTTGTTTGTACTGGAATCAGTTATTTGAGTGAACACTAATTCATCTTCTAGGCAAAAGGAGCCCCCCTATGAGATATATTGGATCTAACCGTCAATGAATATCTGACACCCAACTGCTGCATGAAGACAGTATAGACTTTAAGTCTATTGAAGTTATTTGCAACGTCTAGAATTAAAAATTTCCTTTGCTCCACTGAGCCAATAGATGATCAGCAGTAATGGCACCTGTTCTCTCAACTTATTTCCTATGTTTTACAGATTCTTATGCCAAGAATCAGCAAGAGAAGGAGAACCAAGAAGATGCCATCCCAGCTCTAAAGGACATTTCCATCAGCGAGGTCAATAAGATGTTCTTCCTCACTGAGCGATGATGCAGGAAGAGCTCCTCGACCCACAGAACCCTGTACTCTATGATCATCCGTGTAGCTGGTTTTATTCAAAATCCATTACAGTTTGTTAAAAGGGTTTGTTCACGTTCCAACACTTTTTTTCAGTTTAGTTGGTTTCAGATAATTCACCAGAAATAAAGACTTTTCCCAATTACTTTCTATGTGTGACTGGTTTTCTAATATTGACGTGTAAATTGTCATTTTTCACCTTCTGAAGCAGCTCTGGGAGGGGGGGTCGCCGACCCTGTAAACTGTTCTAAATTAATACATTTAGTTGATACATTTCTTATCTTTGTCCCTGCTCAGCAGAATCTCTGAGTTTCATTACAGGCAGCTGTTAGAATTGATACAATAGTTGCTAATACTCCACAGATGCTGCTGAGGAATGGATCAACTAATTGTTGTAAAATTGTAACAGTTCAGAGTCTGCACCTGAATTACTGAGCTGCCAGACTCAAACACCAGAGACACGAACATTCAACTTTACACTTAGATTTTGGAAAAAAAGGTAAAAAAATAAATAATGGAAAGCAATTGAAAAAAGTCTATTTCTGGGGAACAATCTGAAAACAACTGAACTGAAAGTGTTTGTAAAGTTAATAACCCCTTTAAAGCAGCTCTGGGAGTGGGAGTCACCCTGTAAAGTGTAAACTGTTCTAAATTGATATATTTAGTTGATACATTTCTTATCTTTGTCCCTGCTGAGCAGAATCTCTGGGTTTCATTAAAGGAGAACTCCACAAAAACATAACTTAAGCTTTTTTAAAAGTAAACTTTGCGATATACATCAATTAAAAAATATGCAGACTTTTTATGATTTTTAATGGTTTGGAACAGTTCCCTAATAGTCATGTGCAGGCCGGGCCGATGCCCTCGCGGGCCAGTGTGGGTTGAGCTTTTGACCTGCTCTCCCCGCCCGCCACCTTCAAATGCCGGCTTCCAACTTTATAGCCGCGCACCTGCTCGCTCCGCCCCTCTTGTGATGTCATCGGCGGGGTGGTTCAGGTCTATAAAAGGAACCTGGAAGTCAGATGCTGGTGCAGTCTAAGGAAGGGCGGGTTAGGATCGGGAAAAACCAGACCCGCACATCACTATTCCCTAAGCCTAGCCCCCTGCTCTCCTGCTGATCTGTCTGACTACTTTGCTGAGCTGACTGACTACTGTTACTTTGTATCAACAGCCATCTGTCCTCAGCCTGCATTCTCCAAACCCCACAATTCCCTGCACACGTGATTTCAATAAGGAAAGGCACATCACAGTGCAGTGCATTGTGGGTTATGTAGTTCCTGCATGCTGTCTGTAAGCTGTGGAGAAGTTGTTACAATTTGTAACATCAGTGTTTAGTCTCTCCTTCCCTCCCAGGATTTCAAATGATGCAGAAAGAGAAGAACTGTTACACAGCTGGATTTGAACATAGAAAATGGCATTTATTGATACTTTTTATAGAAACGTGTAACTGATGGGTATATTAGGGGTTTCTGTGTTATGTGGGCCTTTTTATCAAATTTTGGTTTAGAAGCTCCCCTTTAAAGGCAGCTTCAACTGCGCATGCGCCAACACGGCGTTTACTTTCCCGAAGATTACCAAAGAGAAGAAGATGGCGCCCGTGAGCTCCGATGTGCTTACTCTGCAATGAGGGGCAATTACAGTATATGGGACAATTACTGGAGTTATCACCTGTGTGGGCGGGAGCAGGGACTATGTAGGGAAGGGGGTAGTGGGTTTTATTATATGAAGAGATTGAATTCTCCTTTAAAGGAAAACCCTAAAAATTAATGTGGCTAAAAATGCCATATTTTATATACTGAACTTATCACACCAGCCTAAAGTTTCAGCTTGTCAATAGCAACAATGATCCAGGACTTCAAACTTGTCACAGGGGGTCACCATCTTGGAAAGTGTCTGTGACACTCACATGCTCAGTGGGCTCTGATTGGCTGTTGAGAAGCTAAGCTTAGGGCTCGTCACTAATTATCCAGCAGAAACTGAGCTTCCCTGGCTGTAATAGAAGCTGATGCTACAGGTTTGCTGATTATTAAATTCTGATGCTAATTGCACTGGTTTCTGTGCTGCCATGTAGTAATTATCTGTATTAATTACTAATCAGCCTTATATTGTGACATTTCTATTCTATGTGTACTGTATATTGTGAGTGGCTCCCTAAGCTCAGTAAGTGACAGCAGCACAGAGCATGTGCAGTGAATCAGCAGAAAAGAAGATGGGGAGCTACTGGGGCATCTTTGGAGACAGATCTTTACTGCTAAAGGGCTGTGGTTGCCTTGGGCTGGTACAGAAACCCAAAACATAATGTACAACATTAGTTAGGCTTTAGTTCTCCTTTAACATAAATGCACTTTCCTCATCAAGTCCATCCCGTCCTCTGAGTGGCCTATTGTACATCTGCTTGCTCCACTGTGAAGTGCCCCATACATACTTAAATATATATATATATTTTTACCTGGTTAATATTTCACCAGTTCCTTAGAAGTTTGCAAGGATGACACCTCTGGGAAAAACACACAAAGACCCTTGGAAGGTCTTTAGATGAAAGATCTGTAAGTCACAGTCAGATCCTATCAGTGATGAATCAGCCATTATGGTTTCCCCTTTAGACATATCGCAACCCAAACCAATACAAAACTTTGAAGTCAGAAGTCTCCATAGGAGAAATCATTCTTCTGCTGCTCTATTCTAACAATTTGTAGTGGTGATTAGGTCTTAGGGAGAAGTTTGCCTTTAAAAAGAGCTCTAGTACATTACAGATGGTCATATTCTAAGCAACTGGTCTTTTTTATGTGTTTTGAATTATAAACGGGTGCGGCCGACAGAGCTGCTTCCTTCCTGGCCTCCCCCCTTCCATGACCACAGAGCGAATTGGTGCAGGAAGAATGGTAAGAGGGGAACAGAGGGGGTTATGCCCCAGGGTGGGGGGCACTTGGGGGTTGCAGTCCCCTCATGTGGCAACCTCAGTGGGCCCACACCCCTCCTGTGCACTTCAGCCATCGGGCAGGTCATAACTGGGCCTTTTTGTGCTCTAGTTGTACGTCTGAATGATACGAGGACACCTGTGATCCTCTCCTTATCTGCCCTTAAAGGAGAATTGTGTATTCAATTTTGGAACACAGAGACCCACACTTGCCTCCATTATTAAGGAGTTGGTTCTGCTTGGCAGTGCTGTACTCCTTAAAGGAGAATTCACCCCCTTATTTTAAAAAAACCCTACCCCCCTACCCTTCATAGACCCCCTCCCTCCTCCCCAGCCTAACTGTTACCCCGGGGAAATGCCCCTAACTTTTTACTTACCCCTCAGTGCAGATTCAGGGCATCGTAGTTCACGGCAGCCATCTTCTTCTCTTCGGTCTTCTTCTGGAAGTAAGTGCCTATTGGCGCATGTGCAGATGGAGCAATCTCCAAGTCCCGAACAACTGCATGCGCCACAAGTCATGAAAATTTCCAAAGCGCCAGAAGAAGACCCAAAGATTACCGAAGAAGAAGATGGCTGTCATGAACTCCGATGCCCTGAATCTGCACCGAGGGGTAAGTGAAAAGTTAGGGGCACTTACCTGGGCTAGGCTAGGCTGGGGAGTAGGGAGGGGGTCTATGTATGGTAGGGGGTAGGGTTTTTTAAATGTTAAATGTTTTTCTCTACCCAACCATAGCATATGCATAAGGATTCAGGGGTTCGGCGGAACCAAAATAGTGGATTCGGTGCAACCCTAATTTTTTGCCAGCAGAATTGCTACTCTATATACACTCTCCCGAGTGCACCTTCTGTAGGGGGCAACACTGGGTGTTTTGATTCTGTATTTCAAACAAGAAAGAAATTTTGTGGATAAAATGCCCATAACCCACTTGTGATCTTTTTCTTGCACCCCAGCATTTCCCTCGTCCTCTTATCAGCCTTCCTTTCATTACTTCTATTCATCCCTGAAAGCTGCTGAAATTCCCCCCATGCCCACTGATTGGGGCACATCCATCTCTCGTCACTATCAGGGGCTTTATATATAAATAAGAAACTCACACACACCCCCCTCTTCCATCAAACACTGGAGCTGATATAAACTCTCCTGCTGCTGAGACACAGCCGTGTAATGATTTATTTGGGACCTTGCTGTAAATGAAGTCAGATCCAATATCCACTCTCCCATAGAGACCAGCCTCACTATTCCCACTCCCAAACTTGCCCTTGTCTTCACCTCCTGACCTCCCCTTATCACTGGCCTCTTGACTCCATCGAGATTAGCACTAAAGGGCAAGTGAAGCCTCTGCAGAGAATGATGATAGCCACAGGGGACACAGGGCATATCTTCCCACCGGTATGAAATGATTGCACTACAAGAGGAAAGAATAAATGGGCTGCAGAAATGATTGTTTTACTTCTGGCATCAAATTAAGGAACTGCAGTGCCTAGGAAATTCAGAAGTTATTGTTTGGTGAAGCGATGAAGCTTTTTGCCATTATAGCCACTGAGTGGCGCTACAAATGAGCATATGTGTATTTGCCAACTGTGCTTATTAAATCAGCAAACACAAATATGCAGGTAAAAAGGTTCCTTCAACAATACCCAACTGTACCCAATATACCCCTACAACAGGTAGAGGTGTTTAGATTTTTGGGAGTATGGATCAGTCAAGATCCACTTAAAATTCAGAGAGTTGAATATAGACCCAACAATACGACAATTAAGCACAAACTTCACACACTGGGCAGGCCTCCCACTTAATATATTGGGTTGTATTAATCTTATAAAGATGGTAGTACTCCCCAAACTACGATATTTATTCCTTAATTCCCCTACCCCTCTCCCTGCCAATATGTTTGCCAAGCTAGATTCCCTTACTTGTCCTTTATATGGGCCAATAAGCAACCACACATAAGCCTTAAGACCTTAATGCCCCCCAAAAGCAAAGGTGGGCAATCATTGCCGCACTATTATCTGTATTACTAAGCCACACAGTTAGTCTATGTAGCATGGTGGTTTTCCTCCCCAGCCAACAATGCAACCTTTCCTTTCAGCAGAGGCAGCTGTTTCTATTGAATTGCTTGCTAACATTCCCTTACGGAGGACTGCTCACAGAGGATGCCCCCCATCTACCCAAAGCATGTTACCCAGGATATGGGCAAAAGCCCTCTAATACAACAAAGAGGCACAAAACATTATTTCCCCCTTCACATCTATATGGTGCAGCCCTCACATGAGACACTTCATGACCGTTCCAGACCCAGCACTGTGGGCAAAGTATAAAATCAAATATTTGGGACAACTATATAAAAAACAAAATTATTTTAAGTCCTATGAAACTCTAGCAACAGAATATAACCTCCCTAGAACCATGTGGTTCAGATACCTCCAACTCAGACACGCAGCAAATAGTCAGTTTCCTACTCCTCCCGGGGTCTCCTTCTCAATCCTAGAGGAAGGGCTCAGGGCTCTTGTCCGGAAAGGGTTAACCTCCCGGATCTAGTCTATCCTCAATAAGCAGAGGGGTAATCCATTTGCACAAAATTATACTAAATGGGCATCGGATATGCCGCAGTTAAACCTAGAAGTCTGGAAGGACGTTACCCACTCCTACTTACCCGCTGTTATTAGTAGCAACGATACTCTACCTCCAGTGAGGCTGCATTCCATGGGCCTAATGGCAAATAATGAGCCAGCCCAGGCACGTTCATGCGCACTTTATGGTCCGGTCCACTAATTGATCAATTTTGGGCAACATTAACACGTTCGTAAAACAAATGCTGGACTGGACTTGCCTAATGTGCGATCACAAGAAGCATGTCTCCTGGGACTGGTGCAAAATATAGTGCCCGACAAGCATTGACGCTCCCGGCTTTTATATTTCTATGCTAGGAAAGCGATTATTCTTTTGCCAAAACCACCCATCCTGAAAAGATGGAAATACTTGATAAATGAGGCTTTGCCACTCTATAAACTGACTTACTTGAACCGCAGCTGCCCAGACAATTTTGACAAAGTGTGCGGCCCATGGGCAGATACACTGGACTCAGCTACAGATAGAGATGCACCAAATCCAGGATTCAGTTCGGGATTCGGCCAGGATTCTGCCTTTTTCAGCAGGATTCGGATTTGGCTGAATCCTTCTGCTCGGCCGAACCAAATCCTAATTTGCATAGGCAAATTAGGGAAGGGAGGGAAATCGCATGACTTTTTTGTCACAAAACAAGGAAGTAAAAATGTTTTCCCCTTCCCACCCTTAATTCGCATATGCAAATTAGGATTTGGATTCAGTTCGGTATTTGGCCGAATCTTTTGCAAAGCTTTCGGGGGTTTGGCCAAATCCAAAACAGTGGATTCGGTGCATCCCTAGCTACAGCACAAGACAGATAAAAACAGATAAAATGGCACCTAAAACAGGAACTTTTGAGTAAGGGCAGACAAACAAGGGCAGATTTGGGGAGATTAGTCGCCCGGCAACAAATCTCCTCTTCTTCAGGTAAGGCAGTTCGGGGAGATTAGTCGCCCCGAAGAAGAGGAGATTTGTCGCCGGGCGACTAATCTCCCGAATCTGCCTGTGTGTCTGTGCCCTCAACTGAGTAACCTTCATGTCCTAACCCCCCTTCCCCCCCCTTTATTTGTAGTGTGTCTGTTATAAGTTAAGGGAGAAAAAAAAATGTTGTCCATTCATATGTACTCCTGCTTGCCGGGGAAAATGTACAAAAGATGGTTCAAACACATGTATAAAGAAGGAATGCTGTTTTGCTAAATACAGGGTACAATTATCCATAATCCAGAAACCCATTATCCAGAAAGCTCAGAATTATGGAAAGCCTGTCTCCCATAGTCTTCATTTTACCCAAACAATTCAACTTTTTAAAAATGATTTCCCTTTTCTCTGTAATAATAAAACAGTAACTTGTACTTGATCCCAACTAAGATATAATTAATCCTTATTGGAGGCAAAAACAGCCTATTGGGTTTATTTAATATCTACATAATGTTTTTTTAGTAGACTTAAGGTATGAAGATCCCAATTACGGAGAGATCTGTTTTAGCTTGCAGCTATTATCCCGTGGATCCAGGAATCCTTCACCTATATGTTCGGGGTGCTTCTCCATGATCCCATAATTCAGGCATGTCCAAAGTGCGGCCCGTTTTCAAATTTACACCGGCCCTCAGTCTCCATCATGAAATAAATAATAATGCGGCCCCCCATCATAGTGCGATCAGGATTCGTGTAGACGTAATATTTGGGCACATTAGTGAAATGATCTGCGACTTGGTCTATACTGCTGCCTGTGTGCTGAAGGTGTTAGTAATAGACACATACTGGTGACGCATCGCTCTCACATACTTCTTTAGAGCTGAAGGTGTCAAAAGACGTACTGACGTGCCGGTACAGTAAACTAAATAAGTATGCGAGAGCGGTACTTCTACGCGTTTCCTTGTTTAAATGAGTTAATGGTTCAAAGAATATCAGGCTGAATGATCGGCCCCCACACTTTTTTACCTCACGAAATCTGGCCCTCGTTGCAAAAAGTTTGGACACCCCTGCCCTAATTACAGTAAATAAAGAAAAATTGTCTGTCCCATAGGTGCCCTTCTGCCACCCATATATGCACCAATAGTAGAACAATCCAGGAAGCACTCGCACGCCCTGGCCTTCCCGAAAGGTAGAGACCCCTGGTGCACAGCAAAATGGAGGAAACGGCAACCTCACTATCCAATGGCGACAAGAATTCCCCGGCACACAGGTAATGCAAGCAGGTTATACCTTGCTAAGTATTTATTGCAGCATGCAACGTTTCGGGGTTAACCCTTTATCAAGCATCAATAAAGGGGGTAACCCCGAAACGTTGCATGCTGCAATAAATACTTAGCAAGGTATAACCTGCTTCCATTACCTGTGTGCCGGTGAATTCTTGTACCCATATAGGCACCCCATAAGGTGATAATAATCTACTTGTCTCTATTTATCCAAAGAACTTTCTTCCCCCCCCCCTTGCAGTGCCACATTATACCGGCTCTCTAAATATCTACCAATCTGTAGATGACATTTCTTTTGTCCAAGCTGCCATCTTTGTTAAAAGGAAGCCATTTTTGCTGAGGGCCCTACATTGTTTTCACTGGCAGAGCCATGACCTTGCGATGGGCCATGTAAAGTCCTACGATCTGGAGCCAATGTATGGGGGAGGCATCATTTTCAGGGCCGCTCGGCCATGATTCAAGGTGAGAATCTTGCCTCAGGCGGCACGGAGTGGCCAGTTACCAGGGGCGGCAAAAAGCCGCCTCTGGTAACTTTAAGAGCCGAATTTCCGTTTTTAAAACGGAAATTCGGCTCTTCTAGCGCAGCGAGCGCAATGCGGCCCCTCCTCCACCCGCTCCGACGCTGGTAGTTAGAAGAGCGGAGCAGGAGGAGGGGCGGCATTGGGGCTGCTGCCTCAGGCGGCAGCAGCCCCTGAAACGTGCCTGCTCATTTTACTTCCTGGGAATACATTCCATTCTGGACTGAGCGAGTAATAAGAATTTCATAACCTGCGTGAGTGAAATCCACACCAGCCCTCCTGTTCCTCCGACTCCTAAACACTAAGTAGCCACCGCCCATCCTGACATTTCACCAGTATCCCCCGAGTTCCTTTCAGTAACACCTCAAGTGCTTTTACTTTGTCTTCTCCTTTGTTTGCTCTTACAGAAGCACTTTCATTAGGAGCTGTGTGTATAAACCATTCAGGGAGGAAAATGGGTCAAGTTTTGACCAGTCAAGGGCCTATTAAAGGAAAACTGGGTAAATACATATGCTGTGCAAAATAAAATATGTATCTAATATAGTTAGTTAGCCAAAAATGTATAAAGGCTGGAGTGACTGGATGTGTAACATAATAGCCAGAACACTACTTCCTGCTTTTCAGCTCTCTAACTCTGAGTTAGTCAGTGACTATAAGGGGGGCCACATGGGACATAACTGTTCAGTGAGTTTGCAACTGATCCTCAGCATTCAGCTCAGATTCAAAAGCAACAGTTATGTTCCATGTGCCCCCCCTCAAGTCACTGATTTGCAACTCGATCCTATTCACCCATTTTTAAAAAATTAGATTTTTTTAAATAATTTTCGATTGTTGGGGGGTTTTTTTCGAATTTTGAGTTTATGGGAGTTGATGGGAGTTTTTAGAAACTCTCAGAAACTCGAAACTCAACCCTTGATAAATCTGCCCTTTAGTGTATAGCAGGGGGCTTCATTTTTTGGTTCTCTGATGTTACTTGGTGACATGTACATTGTTGGGGGATCAAAATAATTACTAATACTTGTGAGGAAAACTATATCCCCCGAACAATGTAGGTCTCTATAAAAAGACATTGCATAAAACAGCTCATATGTAAAACCCCGCTTCATGTAAATAAACCATTTTCATAATAATATACTTTTCTAGTAGTATGTGCCATTGGGTAATCATAAATAGAAAATTGCCATTTTAAAAAATAAGGGCCGCCCCCCTGGGACCGTATGATTCACAGTGCAAACAAACATACCAACAAACCATACTTGTTAGATCACATGAGCCAATTAACAGACAGACTTGTGTCTTTTGCTTCCTCCTGTTACAGTTAGTGGCAGATTTATCAAAGATCAAAGTGAAAATTTTAATTAAAAAAAATTCAAATTTTGACTACGGTAATTGTTGTGTATTTCGACTAGGGAATAGTCCAAATTCGATTCGAATTTGAAAAAAAAATCAAAAATTTGAATATCGAGATTTATCATGTACTGTCTCTTTCAACTTTGACCATTCGCCATCTAAAACCTGCCGAATTGCTGTTTTAGCCTATGGGGGGACCTCCTAGAACCTATTTGGAGTCAATTGGTGGATTTTGAAAAATCTAAGGTTTTTTTGGGGATAAATTTTGATTCGTACGATTTGGATGTGCTATTACTTCGATTCGTGTGATTCGAATTCGGACGAATTCTAACGAATATGGACTATTCACCCACAAAAAAACTTTGATTTTTTTTTTTATTTATTAATTTCGGTTGGTCGAATTTCGAAGTTTTTTAAATTTGAAATTCGTCTCTTGATAAATCTGCCCCTTAGAATTGTAATATTTCAAGTCAGGTGATCTCTGAGGCAGCACACAGACCATCACATATACCAGTTTGGTAAGATTCTTTAATATGCCACTTAATTTGATATAAAGTATCTGCTGCTTAAGTATTCATTTTTTTGGCATAGTTTCCCTTTAACATAGTTCTGATGTTGTAGTGAGATACAGAAGTAATTTAACATGAATGTGAGTGTTTCCTTGTGTTTGTTTTTGTCCCATTCTGCCCTGTCGTGTTAGATCCGTGTGAACTGTCAGCTTTGTAACCCAATGACTGGGAGTAACCTCAGAGCCATCCATCATAGTGATCAGGGGTCAGAGAGAGAACCTACAGTGAGCGGCCAAAACTACCCCTCCCCCGGGGAAGGGCAAGTCAGCCCCAAAATAAAAATGTGCTTAGTAAAAGAAAACATAATTCTACACAACTTTCTAATTGGTTCCCCAGCAAAGACAGGTCTGTTAATCAGCTGCCTTGTCTTACATTGTATCAACAGTCTGAACCATCAGTGCAGAGAATAGACAGGGACAGACACTGCTTTCAATAGCAATACATATATATATACAAATAACTTAAAAACCAAAGAAAATTTGTAATGAATGTATATTGCATAGTTGCTTAGAGTAACGTTTTATTTTACTAAGCACATTTTTATTTTGGGGTTGACTTGCCCTTTAAGCTCCAAGTTGTGTTTTTCATGAAAATTCGAGTTTTCAAGGTTATTTTTTGGTCAAAAATCAAATTTTCAGGTTAAATTTTTTTTTCAAGATTTATAATACCCTGACCCTGGAAATAGCTCAAATCCAAAAATACACCTTCTGAAACCTGTCGAGGTCATGTAGGAGTCAATGGCAGAGGTCCCTGAAACCATTTAAAGATGTTCATGTTCATGGTCTCAAAGACGTTCCAGTTGTTTTCAGAGGGTTTTTCCCAAAAACTTGATCAATTTGAGCGATTTGAATTTTTTTTTTGCCGAAAACTCAGTTTTTGGGTTTCGCAACTCGAACTCAATGAATTAAGTTTTTTCCATTCGAGTTTTTTCTTAAATAAGAAACCATTCAAGTTCATTACAGGTATAAAAAAAACTTTAAGATTCGACCTTTGATTAATAACCCCCTTACACTCTCCCCCCATCACTAGAGAGGAGTGTGACAGACAACTGATATTACACCAAACATGATTGATTGCCCTTCCGACAGGGAAATATAATATTTCACTCCTCTATATGTCACTCCTCCATACGTCACTCCTCCTCTATACGTCACTCCTCCCTTATACGTCACTCCTCTTTTATACGTCACTCCTCCTCTATACGTCACTCCTCCTTTATACGTCACTCCTCTATATGTCACTCCTCCTCTATACATCACTCCTCCTCTATACATCACTCCTCCTCTATACGTCACTCCTCCTTTATACGTCACTCCTCTATACATCACTCCTCCTCTATACGTCACTCCTCCTTTATACGTCACTCCTCTATACATCACTCCTCCTTTATACGTCACTCCTCTATATGTCACTCCTCTATACGTCACTCCTCCTTTATACGTCACTCCTCTATACATCACTCCTCCTTTATACGTCACTCCTCTATATGTCACTCCTCTATATGTCACTCCTCCTCTATACGTCACTCCTCCTCTATACATCACTCCTCCTCTATACATCACTCCTCCTCTATACATCACTCCTCTATATGTCACTCCTCCTCTATACATCACTACTCTATACATCACTCCTCCTTTATACGTCACTCCTCTAGATGTCACTCCTCCTCTATACATCACTCCTCCTCTATACGTCACTCCTCCTTTATACGTCACTCCTCTATACTTCGATCCTCCTCTATACATCACTACTCTATACATCACTCCTCCTCTATACGTCACTCCTCCTTTATACGTCACTCCTCTATACTTCGATCCTCCTCTATACATCACTACTCTATACATCACTCCTCCTTTATACGTCACTCCTCTATATGTCACTCCTCCTCTATACGTCACTCCTCCTTTATACGTCACTCCTCTATACGTCACTCCTTCTCTATACATCACTACTCTATACATCACTCCTCCTTTATATGTCACTCTTCTATACGTCACTCCTCTATATGTCACTCCTCCTCTATACGTCACTCCTCCTCCACACGTCACTCCTCTATATGTCACTCCTCTATACGTCTCTCCCCTATACGTCTCTCCCCTATATGTCACTCCTCTGTACGTCACTGCTCTATACGTCACTCCCTTATACGGCACTCCCCTATACGTCACTCCTCCTGCACACGTCACTCCTCTATACGTCACTCCTCCTCTATACGTCACTCCTCTATACGTCACTCCTCTATACGTCTATCCCCTATGTGTCACTCCCCTATACGTCACTCCTCTGTACATCACTCCTCTATGTCACTCCCCTATACGTCACTCCCTTATAAGTCACTTCCCTATTTGTCACTCCCCTAAATGTCACTCCCCTATACATCACTCCCGTATATGTCACTCCTATATACGTCACTCCTCTATACCAATAGACCAATCAAAAAGTTGCTTAGAATCAGCCATTCTATAACATACTAAAAGTTAATTTTAAGGTGAACCACCACCACTTGAAAAATAATTTTGGCCAAGTTCAAACACTTTATGTCACTGAAGGTGGTGGAGATATTGATTGGGAAAATGATTCTTTTGTTTAGAGCGGATGATCAGCTGGGAAGTCGGCACCTTTATAATATCCAATAGAGTGCATGTCTGTGGCAAGTCTTGTTCTTTTAAGGACTTACATAAAGCAGAAGGTACTTGTTGATCTTGTGCAATAATTTTATTGCCTGACAGTATAAATCATTTACATTCAGAGATATTATACAAAACATATTTACAATATATTTACAACATATTACAGATGTGCAAGTTTAAGGAGATTATTTATTAAAGTCTGAATGTCAAAAACTCTAATTTTTTCGAGATTTATTGTACCCCGAGTATGGAAAAAGTCTGAATCCGAAAATCCAGCATCTCAGACCTGCCGAGGTCGTATATAAGTCAATGGGAGAGCTCCCTATTCTATTTGGAGGTTTCTGTGGTCTGAGCTGGAATTATTCCAAAAATCCAACTATTTCTGACTTTTTGGGCAAAAATCCGAAAAATTCAGACTTTTGGGGAAAAATCTGAAAAAAACGTACGATTCGTATTTTCACTCGATTTCATTGTTTTCCCACGATCCGATTAAATCGTGCTTTTGTAATACATAAGGTCAATTCGTTTGCTCAGACTTTTTTAAATAAAATTATCAGAAAAAGTCGGATTTTGATAAGATCCTAAATGTACGTATTCCATATGAATGAGTAGCTTTGATGGGGTTCAGCCCAAGGCCAATGCTGGAGTTCCGAGGGGGGGGCGTGATTGTTTGGGGCAAAGAAATTGGGTGAAGCCGTTCTGTATATACAACAGTCTATGATAGATGGATATTAACACACACCCTTGCATTATTGTCCCTTTAACTTAAAGGGCAAGTAACAACAAAACAGTTTTTATCTACAGTGTGTTATCTGCTGTTTTCAGCCAAAGGGCCATAGACAAAGGCAAAACTGTCTGGAAATGGAAAGTCAAAGTCAATGGAAAGTCATGCTAAGCGCTTCCCGTGTGGCTGCTGATATTCCTCTTGGGACCACCTTGAATGGAATAATCGTCGTTACTTCCCCTTGAACTATTCACACCATTGGCCGCACAGTTCTGGTAGTAGTTATAGAATTCCATCTCCTCGTCTTCCTCTTCAGAGTCCGAGTCATCGTTGTAGAAATGAATGGTGGCTTGGACTGGGAAACTGGCTAAGACTTTCCTGCCCATGTGTTGTAGATATTCGCTGGTTTTAGACTTGGGCATGTACAACCTGCACGATACAATAGAAGTGTATTAGAAACACTGTCAGCCCAATGAATGAAAGCTCCATTAATCTAAAATACAAGCTGAATATATTCCAAAGTCATTACTGTAACAATATATATTGTAGATATGAAGGCTGCAGGTCCGGACATAAGACTCTTGAAAGAGAAGTCAGTTCTCCTCCAGGTCTGGCTGGCTGCTACATTGTTTTAGGAGTCAGAACCAGCAGTGGAAAAAATATTAACATCCAGATAGATACTGCTGCCCGTAGCAATTACATGAACAAATAACTTTAAAGCCACAGGGCTGTTCACCTTTAAATAATCTTTTAGTATGATGTAGAGAGTGATATTCTGAGATAATTTGCATTTTTTATTAATTGTGCTTTTTGAGTTATTTAGCTTTTTATTCAGCAGCTCTCCAGTTTGCAGTTTCAGCAGTCTGGTTGCTAGTGTACAAATCCCCCTAGCAACCATGCATTGATTTGAAAAAGAGATTGGAATATGAATAGGAGAGGCCTGAATAGAAAGATAAGTAGCAATAACAATACATTTGTAGCCTTACAGAGCATTTGTTTTTTAGACGGGGTCAGTGAAAGCTGGAAAAGTGTCAGAAGAATAAGGCAAATAAATAAAAAAAAACTATAAAACAATAAATAATGAAGACCAATTAAAAAGATGCTTAGATTAAGCCATTTTATAACATATAGGTATGGAACCTGTTATCCAGAATGCCTGGGATTTTCTGGATAACAGATCTTTCTGTAATTTGGATCTTCATACCTTAAGTCTACATTAAATAAACCCAATAGGCTGGTTTTGCCTCCAATAAGGATTAATTATAACTTAGTTGGGATCAAGTACAAGCTACTGTTTTATTATTACACAGAAAAAGGAAATACTTTTTTTAAAAAACTGGATTATTTGGATAAATGGAGTCTATAGGAGATGGACTTTTCCTAATTCTGAGCTTTTTGGATAGCGGGTTTCTGGATAACGAATCCCATACCTGTGTTAGAGGTATTAGAGATACAGGTATGGGGACCTGTTATCCAGAATGCTCGGGACCTGGGGCTTTCCAGATAATGGATCTTCCAATAATTTGGATCTTCGTACCTTAAGTCTACTAGAAAATCACATAAACATGAAATAAACCCAATAGGCTGGTTTTGCTTCCAATAAGGATTAATTATATCTTAGTTGGGATCAAGTACAAGCGACTGTTTTATTATTACAGGCATGGGACCTGTTATCCAGAATGCTCGGGACCTGGGGTTTTCCAGATAACGGATCTTTCCATAATTTGGGTCTTCATACCTTAAGTCTACTAGAAAATCATATAAACATTAAATAAACCCAATAGGCTGGTTTTGCTTCCAATAAGGATTAATTATTTCTTGGTTGGGATCAAGTACAAGCGACTGTTTTATTATTACACAGAAAAAAAAGGAAATCATTTTTAAATTTTTTTGATTTGGACAAAATTGAGTCTATGGGAGATGGCCTTTCTGGTATTCAGAGCTTTCTGGATAATGGATTTCCGGATAACAGATCCCATACCTGCTACAAGGTAAACCACCCCTTTAATGAGCTTTAAATGAAAGTTCATCTCTATGACGGTTGGTAATTAATTCCACTTACCGTACGGGGTGCTGAAATCCCAGCGCTCCCTTGGGACCAGTGTTTCTGGGATCCCCATTGTCTTCCCCCGACTGAAAAACAAAATACGTTCAGATCAATCAGCAACAAGCAAATTAAAAAGAATATTATTTCAGTATCAAGGGGCGAAGGCAAATCCGTGGGCACAGAGGTTCACGTATGAACGGCAACAGCCAGACTGTTTTCTCCGCCTAAATAAAATCACTGAAACAATCCAACAGTGGCCAAAACAAATGTAAAAAACAAATAAGGACCAGCTGCAAGGCTGCTGAGATGAATTCAAATATCCCTGAAAGATATTTTTAAGATGCAGTACTTCTTTAAGATGGCAGGGGCATAAAAACAGAAAACAACGGAGCACTTGAAGGCACCTATTGACATTAGAAGAGAGTAGGTTTCATATTTAAAGGGATCCTGTCATCAGAAAACATGTTTTTTTCAAAACACATCAGTTAATAGTGCTGCTCCAGCAGAATTCTGCACTGAAATCCATTTCACAAAAGAACAAATTTTTTTATATTCAATTTTGAAATCTGACATGGGGCTAGACATATTGTCAATTTCCCAGCTGCCCCTGGTCATGTGACTTGTGCCTGCACTTTAGGAGAGAAATGCTTTCTGGCAGGCTGCTGTTTTTCCTTCTCAATGTAACTGAATGTGTCTCGGTGAGACATGGGTTTTTACTATTGAGTGTTGTTCTTAGATCTACCAGGCAGCTGTTATCTTGTGTTAGGAAGCTGTTATCTGGTTACCTTCCCATTGTTCTTTTGTTTGGCTGCTGGGGGGGAAAAGGAGGGGGGTGGTATCACTCCAACTTGCAGTACAGCAGTAAAGAGTGACTGAAGTTTATCAGAGCACAAGTCACATGACTTGGGGCAGCTGGTAAATTGACAATATGTCTAGCCCCATGTCAGATTTCAAAATTAAATATAAAAAAATCTGTTTGCTCTTTTGAGAAATGGATTTCAGTGCAGAATTCTGCTGGAGCAGCACTATTAACTGATTCATTTTGAAAATTTAGTTTTTCCATGACAGTATCCCTTTAAGTGCCAGAAATGATCTTTTCCAGTGAATTCTCTCCCTGTAGATACATTAGATAACTTTAAGAAAGGGTCAAGTGTGATTTTTAGCAAGAGGAGAAAGTGCCTAGAGACTGAAACCCCTTCTGAAAATACAGTGACCCTGTTTAGAGACAAAAAAACGCAGAACGGCTGAACTGGATGTGTGTCTTTAATCTACAATAACCACAAAATAATGATATTATGATGGTCTTCTATTTAAAGGAGTTGATCACCTTTGAGTTAACTGTTAGTATGGTGCAATTGCAATTGGTTTTCATAGTTTTTGGGCAGCGCCATGGGTGTCCGCAGAAAATTTTCCAAAGGGAAACAAGTAAGATACAGGTATGGGATCTGTTATTGGGAAACCTGTTATCCAGAAAGCTCTAAATTACGGGAAGGCAATCTCCCATAGACTTTTTTTTTTTTAAAAAAAAGATCCTTTTTCTGTGTAATAATAAAATAGGAGCTTGTACTTGATCCCAACTAAGATATAATTAATCCTTATTGGAAGCAAAACCAGCCTATTGGGTTTATTTAATGTTTATATGATTTGCTAGTAGGCTTAGGGTATGAAGAGCCAAATTATGAAAAGATTCGTTATCTGGAAAACCCCAAGCATTCTGGATAACAGGTCCTGTACCTGTAATATCAGGGTAGCATCCCACTGATGATGAACCTATTTGTGACAATGTAACAAAATAACTAAGGCTTGCCTTGCGGTGGTTTTAAAAAACATTTTGTATTGTTGGGAATTAAATTCACAAACAATTTCTTGGAACTAGCTGTAGAAGTCAGGGTGCCCCCTCTTGCCCGCTTCTATGGACACCCATGGGCAGCGCCGATTCTGGGGCTTCTCCGCACTTAAAAATCAGCGATGGAGCAGGTCAAAGGGGGGCAGATTGCTAGTGCATTGAGCACAATGACGTTCTCTGCACTAGCGCAGCCAAATTCCTGGTTAAAACCTGGCAGTTTGGCTCTTAAAGTTACAAGAGGTGGCTTTTTGCCCACCTTGCCTCATGTTTTTGGGTTATTTTAGCTTTTTATTCAGCTGCTCTCCAGTTTGCAATTTCAGCAGTCTGGTTGCTAGGGTCCAAATGATCCTAGAAACCATGCACTGACATGAATAAGAGACTGGAATATGAACAAGAGAGGCCTGAATAGAAAGATGAGTAATAAAAAGTCGCAATATCAGCACATGTGTAGCCTTACAGAGCATTTGTTTTTTAAGATGGGGTCAATGACCCCCATTTGAAAGCTGGAAAGAGTCAGAAGAAAAAGTCAAATAATTATAAAATTATAAAAAAATGAAGACCAATTGAAAAGTTCATTAGAAATAGCCATCTTTTAAGACACTACAAGTTAAATTAGAGTTGAACCAACAACCCTTTAAAATGACTACATGATTGCTCCAGCCAACATCAGACACTGCACAGTGCACCCTTTGCCTTCCTGAAGATGCACCATACATCAGAATTCCAAAGTATTGAATTTTATATATATATATATATATATATATATATATATATATATATATATATATATATATATATATATATATATATATATATATATAATACACAAGAGCCATGAATATCCTGTAGATGATATCCTTATAAACGGTGCTTAGTGATGTCATTCGTTATAATCGGAGCTTAGTGATGTCATTTCTGACTCACATGACTCACTGAAACTTGTGTATTATAATAAATAAAGTATCCCTTGCTGTAAAATATAAGGATATTAGAAGTTATCTCGGAGTTCCATGACCTGTATAAAAATACTCAGCCTTTGGCCTCGTGTTTTTATATGGTCATGGAACTCCAAGGTTACTTCTAATATCCTCATATTTTACAACAAGTGGTACTTAATTCACTATATATATATATATATATATATATATACTGTATATATAGGACTGCCATCAGAAATCACAGGGCCCCATACAACAAAATTTCCTGGGCCCCCTGGGCTGCGCCCACCACAAGCCCCACCTACAGGTCTGCCCTCCCCACCACACAGTAAAAAACCAAAAAAAATATTGGTGGCTAGGGTTCCCACATGTTAATAAAAAATAAAAAGATATTGGTGGTCAGGGCCCCCCATAAAAAAACATATGTGTCCAGGGCCCCCCATTAAAAAAATATTGGTGGCTAGGACCCCACATGAGAAAAAAAAATTGGTGGCCAAAATTGGTGGCCAGGACCCCCCCATTATAAGAAAATTGGTGGCCAGGGCCCCTTAAACTTCCGTGCCTTCCCGAAGTCAGTAGCTCTTAGAAAGATGGGGGGCCCAGCTAATCAAGTAAGTGTGGCGTGGTCGGGCCCCCTTACCCTCGGGGGCCCCTACAACTCTCCCCCTGTCCCCCCCTGATGGCCTATATATAAACCCTATTGTAATCTATAATCACTGTAAGTTGCTGCTTCTGGTGCATAAATAGCCCTTCAGACAGGTGTCTATTTGGCTGTCAGCACCCATGTGGAACTTACCCTCCTCTGCTGCACATCCAGCTCCCTGTCTTCAGCTCTGAGCAGCCAAGGTCTCCATAAAGCGAGGCTGCTGAAAAGATGAAGGTGTAGAGAGTGAGTAAGGGCACGGCTGTGTCTCCTATGTATCATTCTATGTATCATCACTTTCAGTCTTTATCTGTCTGTATCTGTCTCATCAGCCTCTCAACAGCTCCAGCCATGGGATGACACACATCAGAGACTGATCATTTGCCCCCCTCTGGATAGAATTACACACGTTATAACTACAGTATAAGGCAGCCCATTGCTTACTGGGAATGTTCTCTTATGGCACCACCAGTCTAGTTATATAGGGAAATATTAATACTGCAGTTTTATTCTTACCCTTTTATCAACAATTTGCCTCATTGTTTCCATCTCTCCTGAGTGTCACATCTTAAAGGAGTGGTTCACTTGTAGTATGTTATATAATGGCCAATTCTAAGAAACAATTCAATTGGTCTTCATCATTTATGATTGATGGATTTTTAAACATTTGCCTTCTTCTTCTGACTCTTTCTAGCTTTACATTGGGGGTCACTGACCCCATCTAAAACAAATGCTCTGTAAGTCTACAAATGTATTGCTATTGTTTCTTGATATTCCTCATCTTTCTATTCTTCTTCCTCTCCTATTCATATTCCAGTCTCTTATTCAAATCAGTGCACGGTTGCTAGGGGAATTTGGACCAACCGATTGCTGAAAATGCAAACCGGAGAGCTGCTGAATAAAAAGCTAAATAACACAAATAATACAAATAATAAATAATGAAAACCAATTGCAAATTGTCTCAAAACATCACTCTCTACATCAAACTAAAAGTTAAATCAAAGTCAGAAGGTAGAAGAAAAAGGCAAATACTATAAAATATAAATAATGAAGACCAATTGAAAAGTTTCTTAGAACTGGCCATTCTATAACATACTAAAAGTTAAGTGAACCACCCTTTAAGGCAGGGGTTAATTGCAGTTTTTAATTGCTAAAAGTATAGAGTAGTGTGAATTGACACAAGTATCTTTGTGAATAGTATTTTATTACATACAGTTTTGCACTCAGTTGTTGCACCTTGCACCTGGAGCTGAACGCAGTAAATTACAATTTTTTAACCTTCTTTAAATGGGACATGTCTGGACCCAAGATCCAATGTAAAATGATTTATCTCCTTTTAAAGGGGTTGTTCACCTTCCAACACTTTTTTCAGTTCAGTTCCCCAGAAATAAAGACTTTTTCCAATTACTTTCTATTTTCTACGTGTCACTGTTTTTCTAGTATTGAAGTGTAAATCTAATTCTAGGAGGGGAGGGAGTCGCCAACCCTGTAAACTGTTCTGAATTAATACATTTAGTTGATCCATTTCTTATCTTTGTCCCTGCTGAGCAGAATCTCTGGGTTTCATTACAGGCAGCTGTTAGAATTGATACAATAGTTGCTGATACTCCAAGAGATGCTGCTGAGAAATGGATCAACTAAATGTTATAAAATTGTAACAGTTCAGAATCTGCACCTGAATTACTGAGCTGCCAGACTCAAACACCAGAGACACGGACATTCAACTTTACAGTTGGAAAAACAGTAAAAAAAAAATAAAAGATGGAAATCAACTGAAAAAAGTCTTTATTTCTGTAGAACAATCTGAAAACAACTTAACTGAAAAAGTGTTTGGAAGGTGAACAACCCTTTTAATTAACATTATCTATTGCAGAAGGAAATTTCGCTGTTTTAGGGCCAGGGAACACGCTCAGATTCTGGGAGATTAATCGCCCGGCAACAAATCCGTAGTCACCCCAAAGTTTCCTCGTGAGGCATGAAGTGCTCCGAGTGTCATCCCGCCAGTGATTCACAGTCTAGCCGGTGGGAGTCAGTTTGGGGAGATTAGTCGCCCTGAAGAAGAGAAGATTTGTCACCTGGCGATTAATCTCCCCGAATCTGAGCATGTGCCCTGACCCTTAAAGGGATACTGTCATGGGAAAACATGTTTTTTTCAAAATGCATCAGTTAATAGGGCTGTTCCAGCAGAATTCTGCACTGAAATCCATCTTTCAAAAGAGCAAACACATTTTTATATTCAATTTTGAAATCCGACATGGGGCTAGACATATTGTCAGTTTCCCAGCTGCCCCCAGTCATGTGACTTAGATTCTGATAAACTTCAGTCTCTCTTTACTGCTGTATTGCAAGTTGGAGTGATATCACCCCCTCCCTTTCCCCCCACCAGCAGCCTAACAACAGAACAATGGGAAGGTACCCAGATAACAGCTCCCTAACACAAGATAACAGCTCCCTGGTAGATCTAAAAGCAACACTCAATAGTAAAATCCAGGTCCCACTGAGACTGATACAGTTACATTAAGTAGGAGAAATAACAGCCTGCCAGAAAGTAGTTCCATCCTAAAGTGCGGGCACAAGTCACATGACTGGGGCAGCTGGGAAACTGACAATATGTCTAGCCCCATGTCAGATTTCAAAATGGAATATAAAAAAATCTGTTTGCTCTTTTGAGAATTGGATTTCAGTGCAGAATTCTGCTGGAGCAGCACTATTAACTGATGTGTGTTGAAAAAAAACATGTTTTCCCATGACAGTATCCCTTTAAAGGCATCATGGAGAGCTTAATGGAAGGGGGCCCAACCCACAGGTTAGAATAACTGCTCTGTGTCTTCAAAGGGAAAATCAGTGTATCAACAAAAACCCGACACAACCCTTGAAACACAATGTCCCCCAGCCTCAGTTTAACCCATAAGAACATGGGATTCATTACATGCACACGTCCCAGTAAGTCAATATTTCCCTGAAACGCAGTTCTGCGCGGCTTGTAAAGAAGTTAAATATTAACTGTTGTTTCTATAAGTGAATTCTGAGTTGTGCCCTTTCCCCGTCACACCCCGACGCTTGTGCACAAACGAGTGGGATTCGCTTAATCCTGAGCCTAAATCACTGTACTTATTGTCACATGGGGAGATTGCAACTGGATTACAAAGGGGTAAAGCTCAGGGATGATCTTTTCTTTGCATTCGGCCCCCAGAATTAACACAAAAATGTCCAATGTTTGCACTTTTTTTTGCACTGTAACTCCCAGAACCGGTTGTAGTTCATTTGTGCTCCAATATACAGAAGGCAACAGGGATAGGGGCAGAAACTAAGCTGCACACAAATTCTTCCCCCCCAAAAGTATAAGGGGGCACAATCTTGTCCCTTGTGGAAAATTAAACCTCCATCTTCTATTCATCACACTGGAGACCCCTTAGCATGATGATGCAATGTCTTACATCATTATGATGTCATTGTGCTACAGAGAATTACAGTATCTGCTGGGCACACAGTACCTGAACTAATATTAAAATGTATTTATAAAGCACTAACCTATTCCACAGCGCTGTACAATAGACATAAGTCCAGGCACCTTCATCCTTTTATCTCCTTGACACTGAGCACTTAATCTGTATTGTAACTATACTTTATATGTATTTGTATTGGATTTTGGTACTTATTTATATTTATTATTGCAATGACCCCCTGTTTGTTCTACTAATTTATAGTTCTGCTGCACAGTGTTTTGCCCTCAAGGAGCGCAATACAAATAAAAAAAACCATAAATACATTTCCCTGATTTTACATTTTCCTGGATGTTACACCATTTTATTCTGGTCCACTAAAAAACTTAAAATACGGGTTCTTCTGTATTTATTAATACACTGTATGATAGAGCGAATCATAGCTGCACCCTCTGAACTGCAAGCTCTTGTGAACAAGGTTCTGTACTAGTCACTTCCATGCATTTATTCTTCAGTTGTAGGGTCATTGGATTAAAGGCAACATCCAGCTGTCATCTTTAAAGTTCCTCCTGCATTTTATCTGCACAGAGACAGACACAACCATAGTCCTGACTCTATAACTTGAATCACCAGCGGGAGACTGTCTAACAGAGGATGATGGGAGTTGCAGTCCAGTAATAGGTCAGCTTTCAGTTCTCTTTTGATTGCATTGCCCTACTGCTAAATTACTTGTAAACAATAGACTTACCTGTCCTGCTGCTCAGGATGCTCTGAATTAACATTTCCGCCTCCTCTGGAGCAGAGACACATTTGGGTTAGTGTTGCCTTTAGCATATACTGGGACGAGTCCATTGTGCGGTGAGTTTGGGACAGACAGACCCTGAAGCTGCGGCTGCTGAGTAGCTACTGCCAGTTCATTTAGGAGTCGGCACCTTTATCTCAGGGACTCTCTGCAATGTGCAAACAAGGCTCCAGGTAAAGGGAGGGGTCAGATGAAAAGGCCACGCCTCTAAAGCCTAAGAGGCCTCCTGGGGGAGGGGTAGGGAACCCTATCCATGTCAGGCCCCTTATACTGGAGAGCAGGGAAGTGTATCATTCTCTCCTGAACATACACACGTCTGTAACATGGAAACCAACATCTCTGATCCCTAAATATAGTCACATAACAGGTAGTTGTCATATCTCAATATTAAAGGGGAAACTCACCCAAACAATGACATTTTGCAATGAAATACAATTAAAAGTAACCTTTACCTTATACATTCAATAGAGATGTCCCTGTCATTTGTAGGTGTAATTGACGCATCTGTCCCTTTGTATTCTTTGCACTGCTCTTGCCTGACTCTGGAACCAATGTAGCTCTTCATCCAGCCGAGGCTCCACAGAGTCTGCTTGTATGGGCAGCGGGTTGAATGAGAGACTGGAGGAGGAATAAGAGAGGCCTAAATAGAAAGATAAGTCATCAGGGGCAGATTTGTTAAGGGCAGAGACACACGTGCAGATTCGGGGAGATTTAGTAGCCCGGCGATAAATTGCATCTTCGGGGCGACTGATCTCCCCAAACTACCCTCCGCCGGCTCGAATCTAAATAGCCGGTGGGATTGCACTCGGATCGCTTCGTTTTGCGAAGTCGTCCAAAGTTTCCTTGTGAGACAACTTCGGGTGACTCTTCGGAAAACGAAGCGCACCGATTGCCATCCCACTGGCGATTTACATTCTAGCTGGCAGGAGGCAGTTCGGGGAGATTAGTCGTCCTGAAGAAGAGGAGATTTGTCGTTGGGCGACTAATCTCCCCGAATCTGAGTGTGTGACTCTGCCCTAAGGATCGAGTTTGAATTTTTTTTTTTCGAGATTTATTATATCCGACCCTGGAAATAACTCAAATCCATAAATAGACCATCTAAAACCTATAGGGATCATGTAGGAGTCAAAGGCAGTGGTCCCTTGAACTACTTGTAAGATGTTCGAGAGTTTTGCCCAAAACTCAATCAATTCTTAATTTCAAAAAATCTTAATTTGAGCGATTCAAATTACTTTTTAGCCGAAAACTTGATTAAATCTAGTTTTCGGGTGTTAGAACTTGACAACTGAATCAAGTTTTTTTCCATTCGAGTGTTTTCTTAAATACAAAAACCATTCGAGTTGCAAGTTCATTCGAGTTAATTCGAAAAAAAAAAATGTAACAATAAGAATTAATTATCCATACACAATCTATGGGCACCGGTGCAAAATAAGGCCTGACTGCTACCTCATTGTTGCACCCCGATTATCTTTTTTTCCTATTAATAGCATTGGGATCAACCATCATTTTTACTGGCCAGGCTGGTAAAATACCGGCCAGGTGGCAACCCTAATCCTGCCTTCTCTATCCATCCATTGGGTGCTAAAATGTTGAAGTTTTTTTTTTAGTCAAAGTTCTTATTCTTATTGAGTAAAATCACTCAATAAGGCTTGTGCTGTGGCCTCTGCAAGTGCAACCCATTCATGTAGCAAACTGTCAGCCCCTGAGCTGCCACTAGGAACTATATCTACCCCTCTGCTTCTCCTCATTGTCCTTCTGTCTGTGACTCTCTCATGCCAGGACACACACCTGCCACTCTCTTCCATTTATTGTGTTATTATACATCTTTTATTTCATTGGCTGCCTGAGGCTTCTGGGAGTTACAGTCCAGACCAGGCAGAAGGCTGACAGTTTGGCACAGCACACTCAGGTGCAATATGATATTGCTTTCTGAGTGATACACCCTCAGTTTTTTTCAGATAAATGAGGATAACGTCATTCATCTATTAAATAACAAATTCTCTGAACTGCTTCCAGTATATTTTGATATGCATGTGCTGCCACATAAAATCCATGTGCCTAATAACTTATATAAAATGAATTTACATACATTTTGCTTTGTTGCGCACAAACAGAGGTTTTGGACTTTTGAGTCAGAAAGGCTCCCTTAGCTCACAACAGATATATAGAAACAATGGGGTGTCACCCTGCTATAGTTCCAGGGGCACCCAGGGCACAAATAAGCACTCACCCCAAATCTCACCCTAACTGGCCTTCAGGCTGGATCCCCTTAGCTCATAACAAGGTTACAGATATATAGAAACATTGGGGTAACAGTCACCCTGCTATAGTTCCAGGGGTACCCAGGGCACAAATAAGCACTTACCCCCAATCTCCCCCTAACTGACCTTCAGACTGGGTCCCCTTAGCTCATAACAAGGTTACAGATATATAGAAACATTGGGGTAACAGTCACCCTGCTATAGTTCCATGGGTACCCAGGGCACAAATAAGCACTTACCCCCAATCTCCCCCTAACTGGCCTTCAGACTGGGCCCCCTTAGTTCATAACAAGGTTACAGATATATAGAAACATTGGGGTAACAGTCACCCTGCTATAGTTCCAGGGGTACCCAGGGCACAAATTAGCACTCACCCAAAATCTCCCCCTAACTGGCCTTCAGGCTGGGCCCCCTTAGCTCATAACAAGGTTACAGATATATAGAAACATTGGGGTAACAGTCACCCTGCTATAGTTCCAGGGGTACCCAGGGTACAAATAAACACTCACCCAAAATCTCCCCCTAACTAGCCTTCAGGCAGGGCCCCCTTAGCTCATAACAAGGTTACAGATATATAGAAACATTGGGGTAACAGTCACCCTGCTATAGTTCCAGGGGTACCCAGGGTACAAATAAACACTCACCCAAAATCTCCCCCTAACTAGCCTTCAGGCTGGGCCCCCTTAGCTCATAACAAGGTTACAGATAAAAAAAAATTAGCTGCAGCTAAGTGTAAGGGCAGAGACACACGCAAAGATTCTAGGAGATTTAGTCGCCCAGCGACAAATCGCCTCTTCTTCGGTCGACTAATCTCCCCAAACCGCCTTCCCGCCAGCTAGAATCTAAATCTCCGGCGGGTTGGCACTCGGAGCACTTCATTTTCCGAAGATGTCCGAAGTTGCCTCGCAAGGAAACTCCGGGTGACTTCGGGAAGTCATTTCAGGGAGATTAGTTGCCCGAAGAAGATGCGATTTGTTGCCGGGCAACAAAATCTCCCCGAAACTTCGCATGTGTCTCTGCCCTAAGAAAACGGGCAGAAAACATTACAAATACAGTCCCCATTGTTCCAGACTGAGCTACAAAGCCAATATTAACACACAATAACTTTCCTGAACAGCTTCAATCTCCCATTGGATGACAGCTGTAGCGCTGTGTGTTCTTTCCAGATGACATTATTGAAGAAGAACCTGCTTTTCTGAGCCTAATTGTTAAGGGGAACAATGTATATAAAGGACATTAGATTGGGACAACCAAACAAACATTATTTATGGTGCATTTTTCATAATGTGAATTGGTTCTTAGTTATATATGGGAGCTTGGAGTGCAGCTGTACCTGCATGAATGTCACAGTACAACAAAAGCAGAGATATCCCGTTTAATAGGATGTACAACTGGCAGTTTCATTAGTGCCTATGCAAATATAATAGATTTATTTGCCAAGCCAACCAGAGTGTACAAAAAGAAAAACAGGCTGTAATTGGCGTTCAGCCAACTCTTAATTATTAATATTATTAAAAGGTTGTTCACCATTGAGTTAACTTTTAGTATGATGTAGAGAGGGATATTCTAAGACTATTTGGAATCATTTTTCATTTTTTATTATTTGTGGTTTTTGAGTTATTTAGCTTTTTATTCAGCGGCTCTCTAGTTTGTAATTTCAGCAATCTGGTTGCTAGAGTCCAAATTAGCCTAGCAACCATTCACTGATATGAATAAGAGACTGGAATTTGAATAGAAGAGGAGCTGAATAAAAAGAAAAGTAGTAATAACAATAGGGGGCCGATTCACTAAGGGTCGAATATCGAGGGTTAATTAACCCTCGATATTCGACTAGGAATTGAAATCCTTCGACTTCGAATATCGAAGTCGAAGGATTTAGCGCAGATAGTTCGATCGAACGATCGAAGGATAATTCCTTCGATCGAACGATTGAAGGATAATTCCTTCGATCGAACGATAAAATTCTTCGAATCCAACGATAAAATCCTTCGAATCGAACGATTCGAAGGATTTTAATCCAACGATCGAAGGAATATCCTTCGATCAAAAAAAGTTAGCCAAGCCTATGGGGACCTTCCCCATAGGCTAACATTGAGTTCGGTAGCTTTTAGATGGCCAACTAGGGGGTTGAAGTATTTTTTAAAGAGACAGTACTTCGACTATCGAATGGTCGAATAGTCAAACGATTTTTTGTTCGAATCCTTCGATTCGAAGTCGTAGTCGAAGGTCGAAGTAGCCCAAAAAAACCTTCGAAATTCAAAGTTTTTTAACTTTGAATCCTTCACTCGAAGTTAGTGAATCGGCCCTTAAATGTGTAGTTTTAAAGAGCTATTTGTTTTTTAGATGGAAGGGTCAAAAGAAGTAGGGAAACAATTAAAAAAATGTAAAAAGTAAATAATGAAGACCAATTCAAAAGTTGTTGAAAATTGGACGTCCTATAACATACTAAAAGTTAACTTCAATGTGAACCATCCCTTTAATATAATATTTAATGATGATTACTTAAAACTTATACGCATGGACAATGTTATCTAAATATGTGTTTGCAAATGTTTTTTACTTTATTTATATTTTCCCTTTTACCCCTTGAATCTTTTCTCTTTTGTTATCTAAGAGCAGTCCTGTGGCCCAGTGTATATAATACCATGTCCATTCTTCGCTCCCTTATGTTGCGCTTTCTTCCTCTCAGCCGCAGGGGGAGCGCAAGAGTAGACGCACTCAATTATTGTCAAGCATGTGTAAGAGCCATAAAACCCTCGCTAAAATTGATTGTTAAAAAAGTGCAACAAATGTGACCTATTTTAACTAATTAACATGAATAAAAGGATGGCTCATTTAGCGCAGTGTGCAAAGTGCAATTTCTGGCACAATTTGTCATGTTCTCTTGACCACAATTCAGTGTTTATTTCCACAATTCCAGCGTCATTGCAACATTTTCCTGGTGTATTCTCTGCACTGGTGGTTGAGACTGCTGATACAATGTAAGACAAGGCAGCTGATAAACAGACCTGTCTTTACTGCTGGGGAACTAAGACTTTTGCAACATTGTTTAGGGCTCTTACACACTGGCGTTTTTTCCTGCTCTCCCCTGTTCAGCCGCAGGGGAGCGCAGGAGTAAATGCACTCAATTATTGTAAAGAGGGCTATACTCACACAGACGCATGTATGCGCCGAACGCAGGTGAAATGCAACATGCTGCGTCCCACCGGCGTTTGGCGCTTGCATGCGTCTGTGCGAGTACAGCCCCCTCCATAATAATTGAGTGCGTCTACTCCTGCGCTCCCCTGCGGCTGACCGGAAGAAAGTTTTAAGTAAGCAAATTCTGCTTTCAATATCAATTGTTTTTACAAATAACTTTAATAGCACTGAAAATTTTAATTAAAGTATATTGGAAAGTTGTTTAGAATCATGTTTGCTTGTATTAGTCACACTTTTATTTTGGGGTTGGCTTGCCCTTTAATAAGTATTGCTTGTATGTGCCAATGCCCTAAATATTAATTATATCAAAGCAATTATCCCTGGGGACAGCCGCACCCATAATGCTTTAATAACCTGCAGGCCTGAAGGGCTTCCTGCCACCCACAGAACTTTCCCAAGATCCCAAAACATCAAGGCTGGATGTGCTGTTTTGCCATAAACACTAATAAGGGGTTGGGGGGTAATGTCCGTTTCCTCTCCTGCTGTTGTGTAGTATCCTGCGTATCCTGTTATCTGCATCACACACTTATCTGGGAAAGGACACTGCTCCGGAGAAACTGCAACCCCTTCTGTTTGTCCCTAAATAATCTCCTTTAAATTGCACAGACTCCGGATATTTGAGGGGAAAAAAAGCCATAAGGTGCATTCTAACACTGACACACAACTGTGCTTTTATATCCCACTACTACTGGTGCTTATGGATTAGTGTGGATTCCTACTGCACGCTTGGGCTTGTTCCGACTGGCAACTTTGCACTTTCCCTGCCGGAAAATATCATCAATGAACCTCTATGATTGTATGTGTGTATCAGCTTTAAGGGTAGGGACACACTGGACGATTTGTCGCCAACGTTTTAAAAAAGTAAATCGCGATTTACTTTTAAAAAAGTAAATCGCGGCGGCGATGCGTTTTCTATAATTGGCCGAAGTTGCCTCACTGAGGCAACTTTGGGCGACTATTGAAAACGCATCGCCGCGTGTGCATTAGCGCAGGCGACTTTGCGTTGCAGCCTATGGGGAAAAACGCAGAGGCAGTTCGGGGAGATAGTCGCGCATAAGACGAGGTGATTAGTCGCCAGGCGACTAATCTCCCCGAATCTCCTCGTGTGGACTAGCCCTTAAGGATGGAAGGGATACAAAAAAGGCAACAACAGATTGCAATGCTGCTGATATGATTAGGAACAAGGAGAAGTCAAACATTAGCCAAAGGCATTTGTGTTGAGTCAACAAGGTTTATGAGTGCCTGCAACGAAAGCAATAAGGGGCCAGTAACCATTGTTCCTTATTATTTCTTTCTAGCTTTTGGGCTTAGTCACTGATGGGTTCTGTGACCATATATACAGTTATACAGAGAACTCTGAGTATCACTCGTGTATTATAAGGGATAATGTACCCCCTACTGTAAATGATAAGGATATTAGAAGTCACTGAGGGGTTGTTCTGTGACCATATAAAGGCACAAGGCTGCAGGCTGAGTTATACAGGGAACTCTAGAGTATCACTCATGTATTATAAGGGATAATGTACCCCCTACTGTAAATGATAAGGATATTAGAAGTCACTAAGGGGTTCTGTGACCATATAAAGGCACAAGGCTGCTGGCCGAGTTATACAGGGAACTCTGAGTATCACTCATGTATTATAAGGGATGATGTACCCCCTACTGTAAATGATAAGGATATTAGAAGTCACTGACGGGTTCTGTGACCATATAAAGGCACAATGCTGCAGGCTGAGTTATACAGGGAACTCTGAGTATCACTCATGTATTATAAGGGATAATGTACCCCCTACTGTAAATGATAAGGATATTAGAAGTCACTGAGGGGTTGTTCTGTGACTATATAAAGGCACAAGGCTGCAGGCTGAGTTAGGCTGAGTTATACAGGGAACTCTGAGTATCACTCATGTATTATATGCAGGCTGAGTTATACAGGGAACTCTGAGTATCACTCATGTATTATAAGGGATAATGTACCCCCTACTGTAAATGATAAAGATATCTTAAGAAAAACATAAACTGGAAAGGGGAATTTTGTATGAAATTTTACTGTGTCTATTTCTAAATTATTCCAGATTCTTCGCATTTCTGTATTTTATTTCTGGCCACATAAACTGGCATAATGTTTCATATCTGCTTGTGGGCTAGGAGACTGGGGGCAATACTGACAGACTGATTAAGCAATAGTATCAGTGCTGGGGGGGGCGGGTGAGGATTGAGCTCATTATCTAGACAGAATTCTCTATGAGGAGATAAGGATTCTGACAAGTGGGACTGAGGCCTGGGGTCTCTAGAATAACTCGTGAAAAGGTTGATAAACAGACAGTGCTGATGAGATTCAGTTCTGTCATTGCCTGGATGAAGAGTAAGCTCATTATGGCTCTGTACATTATATACGTGTAGAAATGTGTCTTCAGCAACCAGCAGACAATATGGAGTCTATCTTTCTGCCCCTCCCATAATCTCTGAATTCTGTAGCCCAGGACTTTGGAATGGGGTAAAGGAAAATGAATGTACATACCTTGTAGTTACAGGGAGTTTGTGCTTCCAGAGGTCACTGGATTTTGTGGCATTAATGTGGCTCCTGCCTTCTGATCCCAGTATCTCCATTAAATGTTGGCGCTCTAAAAACACGTTATTAATAATAATATTAATAATAATAATTGATCTTTTCTCATGGGGCTTCATAAAAAAACAAGGAAAGCCATTCTACGTCCCCTGCTTACAACAAAGCCAATCATTCCCTATAGTTTATTGACACTTATTTTCTTGCGAAACATAATACAGTTATGGGATCTGTTATCCAGAATGCCTGTGGATTTCCAGATAAAGGATCTTTCTGTAAACATCTTAAGGCTACTCAAAAATTATTTAAAAATTAATTAAACCTAATAGGATTGTTTTGCCTTCAGTAAGCATTGATTATTGTATACCTGAGTTTGGATCAAGTACAAGGTACTGTTTCTTTTTTACAGATTAAAAGGAAATATTTTTTAAAAATCAGAATTATTTGGATTAAATGGAGTCTATGGAAGATGGCCTTCCCTTAATTCAGAGCTTTCTGGACAACGAGTTTCTGGATAATGGATCCCATACCATAGCAAAAATCGTTCTATGCTATACATAAGCTGGCCTAACACTTCATTGATCAGTTCTACATACCTCCCAACTGTCCCGTTTTTCACAGGATATTACCAATTTTGACAGTTCAGTCTCCGACTTGTACTGAAATGTCACGCATTTCTCTTTGATCTCCTGCATTATTTACCGAAACAGATACAAATATTCTAAAATGTAAATAAATAAGAGGCAGAGAGCCCAGAATGCTCTGATCCTGCACTTAGATGCAGTTTCAACTATTTAAGATAAGCAAAGATACAATTGTAACTATTTAAGATAAGCAAAGATACAATTGTAACTATTTAAGATAAGCAAATCTCTTGGGAGAACTGAGACTGCAGCTTAGGCTAGGGCCAGACGATTTTACATTGCAGAGAATACGCTGCGAGCGTGATGAGCGGAAACAATGCTTCCATATTGCGTAAATATGGTGGAGCGTTACTTACTTAGATAGTACCTCAGGCCTGTCTTTTTGTTTTTTCAACAGCAGTCTGGGGTAAAAAGTAGGGATGCACCGAATCCAGGATTCGGTTCGGGATTCGGCCATTTTCAGCAGGATTTGGGTTCTGCTAAATGCTTCTGCCAGGCCGAATCCTAATTTGCATATGCAAATTAGAGATGGGGAGGGAACTTGCATGACTTTTTGTCACAAAACAAGGAAGTAAAAATGTTTTCCCCTTCCCATTGCTTCTGGATTGCACTCGGAGCGCTTCGTTTTCCAAAGTCTTCTGTAGTTTCCTCGTGAGTCAACTTCAGGTGACTTTGGAAAATGAAGCTCTCCGGGGGCCCGCCCACTGGTGATTTCGATTCTAGTCGGCGGGGAGGCAGTTTGGGGAGATTAGTCGCCCGAAGAAGAGGCGATTTATCGCCAGCCAACTAATCTCCCCGAATCTTCTCGTCTGTCTCTCCCCTTACAGTGAGAGCTGTGAAGATGTGGAATTGTCTCCCTGAATCAGTGGTACAGGCTGATACATTAGATAGGTATAAGAAGGGGTTGGATGGTGTTTAGCAAGTGAGGGAATACAGGGATATGGGAGATAGCTCATAGTACAAGTTGATCCAGGGAGTAGTCCCATTGCCATTTTGGAGTCAGGAAGGAATGTTTTTATCTTTGGTATCCGCACTCCAATCAAGCAATCTCAGGGGTGCACGGCCAATTCTTAATCATATAATCAAAGTTTGGAATAAAGCATTCCTGGGCCAGCACTTCCCTTAGTGAAACAAGTGTCTTTTTAGTTTACACACATCACAGTGTCCACATACTGCTGCCCCCCCCCCCGCCCATCTTTCCGGGGTGGAGGCAGCAACGCTAGTGCGGAGATCGCAATATCGATCTCTCGCACTAGTAAAGCCGAATTTCCGGTTTTTAAAACGGAAATTCGGCTCTTAAAGGGCTTTTGGCCGCTCCCCTGGCGCTGCCGCCTAAGGTGAGTTGCTCAACGTGCCTCATTGGCGGAGCGCCCCTGCTTAGCCTTTAAACAAGTTGGCCAGCTTAAATATATTGCAATATATGGACAAAGAAAATGGGGTGCCAGTCAGCTCTTACAAATGGGGAGCCCCCAGTGTTTACGGCTTCCCTCCCAGCGCTTTCAGTTCCAGCTGAAGGGAATAAAAAGCCTTGGAAGAAAACTGATTTCTACTACATTGTTTCAGAACCAGAAAGGGGCAGACTCTGCTTTCAAGAGCCATTACATTTATAAACAACATCAAAACCAGTGGAAAGTTGCTTAGAATGATATTATTTCATTATGTCACTGGAATTCCCCCTCAGACTATATTTATTTAAAACGCTGCAGTGCGACCAGTTCTCTTGTCGTGTGTCGATTCGAACTGTCGCAAAAACAAGAGCAGCAAGCCTTGTGCGGCACTTCCACAGCTCAACATCCTCTCCCTTCTCCTCTATAACAGACACTGCACAGAGATCCCTACAGAAGTGGGCAGGGACGGCTCAGCCAATAGACAACGAGTTCCCTGAGCTTTCCCGAAAAGGACCAATCAGACGTCACGTCACACGCTTCCTCTGTATTTCAAACTTCTTACATACAGCTCCAGGGATTGGTTGAACGTCGCCATGTGACAGCCTCGGGGTAATGTGCCGGATGAAGTCTGTCAGAAGAACTTCTTGCTTTGGTTTTGCTTTCCAGCCTGGGAGCCTCGTACCCACCGGCAACCAGGAGAGCGTGTGAGTGATCTACAGTTGTTCCTGTGCAGAGTATCGCCCCTAAATGCATTGTGGGATTATCAGACCCTCCTCCCCACCTTGTTACTTGACTACAACTCCCAGCATCCTCTGATAGGCTCTCTGACCACCTGCATTGAGGCTCTTATAGATATTCCTATAGTGAAGAGCAGTCACAGCTAATTGCCAATAGAAAGGGCAACAAGGACATTGCTTAGTGCTTCTCAGTGGCTTTACCTGGGCCCAATGATAGAACTCCCTGTAGCAACACCAAGAGCAGGAGGGTGGCCTGTCCCTGGTCCCCTGGTCTATAACTGTGACCCTGCAAATAACTCACCTTCAGGGCCACAACTTTCCTGTCAGTGTGAGATTCTGCCCCGCCCTAAGCAGTGTTTAAAGGGGAAATGAATCTCACAGATATCATTTAGCATTTTACGCAATCATTCGTAATCTCACACAAGTTGCAGTTTTGTGGATTTCTTTTGGTTAAATGGGAACTCCACCCAGAAAGTGAAAGAAAATGTAATACTGTGCAGCTTTCCACTATACATTTATTAAAGAGGTAGAATGGGCCTACACATACACCTGTGCAGAATAAATAGATAATTAATAATTCATTTTTTAATTTGCTGTTAAAGGTAACACCAAAAAACTAAAGTGTTTTAAGGTAGTGAAAATATGATGTACTTTTGTGCTGCTGTGATAAAACGTACCTGTTTGCTTCAGAAACACAACTATAGTTTATATAAACAAGCTGCTGTGTAGCCATGGGGGCAGCCATTCAAGCACAGGATACACAGTAGATAACAGATAAGTACTACTATAGTTTATATAAACAAGCTGCTGTGTAGCCATGGGGGCAGCCATTCAAGCACAGGATACACAGTAGATAACAGATAAGTACTACTGTAGTTTATATAAACAATCTGCTGTGTAGCCATGGGGGCAGCCATTCAAGCACAGGATACACAGTAGATAACAGATAAGTACTACTATAGTTTATATAAACAAGCTGCTGTGTAGCCATGGGGGGCAGCCATTCAAGCACAGGATACACAGTAGATAACAGATAAGTACTACTGTAGTTTATATAAACAATCTGCTGTGTAGCCATGGGGGCAGCCATTCAAGCACAGGATACACAGTAGATAACAGATAAGTACTACTATAGTTTATATAAACAAGCTGCTGTGTAGCCATGGGGGCAGCCATTCAAGCACAGGATACACAGTAGATAACAGATAAGTACTACTATAGTTTATGTAAACAAGCTGCTGTGTAGCCATGGGGGCAGCCATTCAAGCACAGGATACACAGTAGTTTACAGATAAGTACTACTATAGTTTATATAAACAAGCTGATGTGTAGCCATGGGGCAGCCATTCAAGCACAGGATATACTGTCCTGGGGCAGTAACCTATAGCAACCAATCAGCAGGTAGAATTTCCTGGTCACATGTTTAAAAGCAAACATCTTATTGGTTGCTACTGGTTACTGCTCCTGGGCAAATGTAGTGCCTTGTATTACATGTGGGGGTAAATGTCTTAATCAGTCGCTTTGCTGTTAAAGGGGAGATTGAGTCTGAGAGCAGTGTTTTTAACCCCACTGATTGGAAATGCAACTAACATCTAATTATAAGGGAGTAGGAGTTTTACCCAGGGTATGAAAGTAAAAATGTCTGTTTTTTTTAAATGTCTAACCTAATCTCTAATTACCTTTATTTATATTAAGGATAGAGAACAATATTGGTTTGGTGCAGGAATTCTGATAGTACAGGACCTGTTATCCAGAATGCTTGGGAGCTGGGTTTTTCCAGATAATGGATCTTTCTGTAATTTGGATCTTTATACCTTAAGTCTACTAAGTCTACCGTAACTTTGAGTCTACCAGAAAATTATTTAAACATTAAATAAACCCAATAGGCTGATTTTGCTGCCAACGAGGATTAATTATACAGGTATGGGATTGGTTATCCGGAAACCCGTTATCCAGAAAGTTTAAAATTACGGAAAAAGGCCGTCTCCCATAGACTTCATTTTGTCCAAATTTTGAAAAATGATTTCCTTTTTCTCTCTAATAATAAAACAGTCACTTGTACTTGATCCCAACTAAGATATAATTAATCCTTATTGGAAGCAAAACCAGCCTATTGTTTTTTTTTTAACGATTTCATGATTTTCTGGTAGACTCAAAGTATGAAGATCCAAATTGCGGAAAGTTCATTTATCCGGAAAAACCCAGTTCCCAAGCTTTCTGGATAACAGGTCCCATACCTGTATATTAGTTTGGCTCAAGTACAAGGTACGATTTTATTATTACAGAGGAAAAAGGAAATCATTTATCATTTATTTTAAAGGGATACTGTCATGGGAAAAATTTTTTTTTCAAAATGAATCAGTTAATAGTGCTGCTCCAGCAGAATTCTGCACTGAAATCCATTTCTCAAAAGAGCAAACAGATTTTTTTATATTCAATTTTGAAATCTGACATGGGGCTAGACATTTTGTCAATTTCCCAGCTGTCCCAAGTCATGTGACTTGTGCTCTGATAAACTTCAGTCACTCTTTACTGCTGTACTGCAAGTTGGAGTGAGATCACCCCCTTCCTTCCCCCCCCCCAGCAGCCAAACAAAAGAACAATGGGAAGGTAACCAGATAGCAGCTCCCTAACACAAGATAACAGCTGCCTGGTAGATCTAAGAACAACACTCAATAGTAAAAACCCATGTCTCACTGAGACACATTCAGTTACATTGAGAAGGAAAAACAGCAGCCTGCCAGAAAGCATTTCTCTCCTAAAGTGCAGGCACAAGTCACATGACCAGGGGCAGCTGGGAAATTGACAATATGTCTAGCCCCATGTCAGATTTCAAAAATGAATATAAAAAAATCTGTTTGCTCTTTTGTGAAATGGGATTTCAGTGCAGAATTCTGCTGGAGTAGCACTATTAACTGATGTGTATTGAAAAAAAAACATGTTTTCCGTTGATAGGATCCCTTTAATATGGATTATTTGCATCAAATGGAGTTAATGGGAGACGGCCATCCTGTAATTCAGAGCTTTCTGGATAACGGATCCCATACCTGTACCATTTGAATTACAGAGGGTTGGTTTCTGACCCACCCTTATAGTAACTCTTTGAGGCCTTTGCTATTCACGTGCCATTTCACCCATCACAGTTGTGTTATGCTTGTTTGTCTCCTAGAGCAGGTTATCGACTCAGCGCTGAGGATTAGCTAAGATTTCTAAGCACGGGGGCCTGTGATTTGTCATTTGCCCATGACGGATTTCTGAACAGAGGCCATTGGGGCGCCCAACCACCTTCCCACCCCAGCAAACGTCATGCTCATTACTCTCTGCTACGTTTATATGTGGCTGCGTTTCAGATCTTCATACGCTTTGCTGATCCGCAGCTGTGTGCGTCGGCTGCACAGGACCAGTTCTTTCACCTTTTCTACTCAACCCACTCAGAGCTCTAGAGGAATCCAAGAGACAAAGGAAGATAAGTTCTACCTGAAAGTGGGCAGAAAGCTCTTCCTCATTGAGGGTTCCCAGGTATTGATATTTGATGTACATATCCTTATTCCACATGATCCCTGTGAGACTGCAGCAGGGCCACATGCAGCAGCTTTAGGGTAAGGGCACACGGGCAGATTCGGGGGGAGATTAGTCGCCCCAGCGACAAATCTCCTCTTCTTCGGGGCGACATTCTCCCCGACCTGCCTTAGCCTACCTTTCCACTGGCTGTAATGAAAAATCGCCAGCGGCATGGGACTCGCAGCACTTTTTTTTCCGAAGTCGCCCGAAGTTTCCTTGTGTGGCAACTTCGGACGACTTTGTAAAACGAAGCAACGCAAGTGCTATCCCGCTGGCGATTTTTTATTAGAGCCGATGGGAAGGTAGGGGAAGGCAGTTCGGGGAGATTAGTCGCCGCGAAGAAGAGGAGATTTGACGATGGGGCGACTAATCTCCCCAAATCTGCCCGTGTGCCCTTACCCTTAAAGGAACAGTTCAGTGTAAAAATAAAAACTAGGTAAATAGACAGTCTGTGCAAGATAAAACATGTTTCTCTTATAGTTAGTTAGGCAAAAATGTAATGTATAAAGGCTGGAGTGACTGGATGTGTAACATAATAGCCAGAACACTACTTCCTGCTTTTCAGGTCTCTAACTCTGAGTTAGTCAGTGACTATAAGGGGGGCTACATGGGACATACAGTGGTGTGAAAAACTATTTGCCCCCTTCCTGATTTCTTATTCTTTTGCATGTTTGTCACACTTAAATGTTTCTGCTCATCAAAAACCGTTAACTATTAGTCAAAGATAACATAATTGAACACAAAATACATGGGCCTGTGTGAAAAAGTGATTGCCCCCTTGTTAAAAAATAACTTAACTGTGGTTTATCACACCTGAGTTCAATTTCAAAGGTTATAAAGCCATTTCTAAAGCTTTGGGACTCCAGCGAACCACAGTGAGAGCCATTATTCACAAATGGCAAAAACATGGAACAGTGGTGAACCTTCCCAGGAGTGGCCGGCCGACCAAAATGACCCCAAGAGCGCAGAGACAACTCATCCGAGAGGCCACAAAAGACCCCAGGACAACATCTAAAGAACTGCAGGCCTCACTTGCCTCAATTAAGGTCAGTGTTCACGACTCCACCATAAGAAAGAGACTGGGCAAAAACGGCCTGCATGGCACATTTCCAAGGCGCAAACCACTTTTAAGCAAAAAGAACATTAAGGCTCGTCTCAATTTTGCTAAAAAACATCTCAATGATTGCCAAGACTTTTGGGAAAATACCTTGTGGACCGACGAGACAAAAGTTGAACTTTTTGGAAGGTGCGCGTCCCGTTACATCTGGTGTAAAAGTAACACAGCATTTCAGAAAAAGAACATCATACCAACAGTAAAATATGGTGGTGGTAGTGTGATGGTCTGGGGTTGTTTTGCTGCTTCAGGACCTGGAAGACTTGCTGTGATAGATGGAACCATGAATTCTACTGTCTACCAAAAAATCCTGAAGGAGAATGTCCGGCCATCTGTTCGTCAACTCAAGCTGAAGCGATCTTGGGTGCTGCAGCAGGACAATGACCCAAAACACACCAGCAAATCCACCTCTGAATGGCTGAAGAAAAACAAAATGAAGACTTTGGAGTGGCCTAGTCAAAGTCCTGACCTGAATCCTATTGAGATGTTGTGGCATGACCTTAAAAAGGCGGTTCATGCTAGAAAACCCTCAAATAAAGCTGAATTACAACAATTCTGCAAAGATGAGTGGGCCAAAATTCCTCCAGAGCGCTGTAAAAGACTCGTTGCAAGTTATCGCAAACGCTTGATTGCAGTTATTGCTGCTAAGGGTGGCCCAACCAGTTATTAGGTTCAGGGGGCAATTACTTTTTCACACAGGTTTGGATTTCTTTTCTCCCTAAATAATAAAAACCCTCATTTAAAAACTGCATTTTGTGTTTACTTGTGTTATCTTTGACTAATAGTTAAATGTGTTTGATGATCAGAAACATTTTGTGTGACAAACATGCAAAAGAATAAGAAATCAGGAAGGGGGCAAATTGTTTTTCACACCACTGTAACTGTTCAGTGAGTTTGTAATTGATCCTCAGCATTCAGCTCAGATTCAAAAGCAACAGTTATGACCCATGTGGTCCCCTTTAAGTCTCTGATTGGTTACTGCCTATAACTAATCAGTGGAAAGCAAGAGAGCTGCAAAGTAGTGTTCTGGCTATTATGTTAGACATCAGTCACTCCAGCCTTTATATATTACATTTCTGGCTAACTAACTAATATTAGAAACATATTTTATTTTGCACTGCCTATCTATTTACCCACTTTTTTTACTGAACAATTCTTTTAAAGGGGTTGTTCGCCTTTGAGAAAACTTTTAGTATGATGTAGAGATCGATATTCTGAGACAATTGGTTTTCATATTTTATTACTGAAGGTTTTTCAGTTGTTTAGCTTTTTATTCAGCAGCTCTTCAATTTGCATCTTAATCAATCGGGTAACTACGGTCCAAATTCCCCTAGCAACCATGCATTGATTTGAATAAGAGACTGGAATATGAATAGGAGAGGCCTCAATAGAAGGATCAGTAATAAAAAGTAACAATACATTTGTAGCCTGACAGGAGTCAGAAGAAAAAGGCAAATAACTATTAAACTATAAAAAAATAAATAATGAAAACCATTTGAAAAGTTGCTTAGGATTGGCCGTTCTATAACATAATAAAAGTTACTTTAACGGCGAACCACCCCTTTAAGCAGATATCTGTTGCAGATACATTTCTAAATTAGAGTCCCAACAGGAATAGAGAATACTGAGGATACTCATATTTACAAAGATATTCTGGGACAACATAAAATGTTCGCCCAAAAATAATGCTATAATTTTTATTGATATTACCTGGCTATATCCACAGTGGCACAGATTTATGTGGTCTCTCAGGACAGGCAATGACAAGCCCTTAGACGTGCCATTTACCACCATGTACAATTGGCCATGCACTCATGCTACACTCTGAACTGCTAGACCTTCTCTGGCCTCTCTATGGCCAGCTACCCAGAAGGAAAACCCATAGGGAAAAAAAAAAAGCAAGGGCATCTAATCAAATGAAGATTTAGGGGCACATTTATCAAAGGTCGAATTTTGAAATTTGACTGATCGAAATTTATTAAAAAAAAAACAGATTAATTTGTTAAACTCAGGTGAATAGGATCGACCTGTAAACTCGAATCTTATTTGAAAAAAACTCGATTTGAGTTTTTTCTACGAAAAAAAAAACTCAGGAACGCTACAAACAACTTCAAATTTTGGCCATAAAAAAATGTGAAAATTCGAATTTCGTATTTGAATTTTCAGTTTCACCCTCAATAAAACTGCCCCTTCGGGTACAAATAATATACAGCATATTTAATCTATGACAATGCTCCACCAAACTATAGATGTAGGAACTCTTGGAGAGGGAACTATTTCTCTAGAAACCCTAGGCCTCAGTGATTGTAGACTAGTGGCATCAGCTTATGAGGAAAGAGTGTAACCCTCAGCACTAAACCATGTCCCTCTGTAGCTCTGTGAGCATGCTCAGTGCCAGAACGAGGACAACCATGATGTGGACATGGGGGACAGCTTCAGGGGCATGAGTCTTTACTATGATGGGACTGTAGCGCCTATGGGCTTGCTCAGTCCTTTGTATAAAATATATTCTACCTGGCCTCGAGATTCGGCCAGGATTCTGCCTTTTTCAGCAGGATTCAAATATGCAAATTAGGGACAGGGAGGGAAATCACATGACTTTTTGTCACAAAACAAGGAAGTAAAAAATGTTTCCCTCTTCCCACCCCTAATTGGCCAAATCTTTTGCGAAGGATTCGGGGGTTCAGCCGAATCCAAAATAGTAGATTCGGTGCATCCCTAGTCTGTATAGATATACATGTCTGAATGGATTCTTTTATAGCATTAGGATATTACTTGAACAATGTACTTCAGAAACCAGGCTAGATAAGGTTACTTTTTGGCTTGGTTCTTTTTGCCTTGTGTAAAATCACACAGATTGGTTATAGGTCAGAATACTGAGGTTAAAGGACATGTAAAGCCTACATTTTCCTACCATGTATATAACTTGGGCATATCTTTCCCACCCAAGCCCCATCATTTGTACTGCATATACACCCTCCATTTGCTGGCGCCATCACATTTTCCTAAAACAAATAGCAGCTTTCACCCGGCGGCCATTTTCCATTTTCCCTCATCAGTCAGTAACATTGATATATGGTTGCCCTGTGCTTTAGTTGCCTTTCTCTCACTCATCAGGGCCAAGTTTCATTTGGGGCTATAACATATTTGACACATTTTTTCAGCCCAGCAACTGAGAAGTGTCCGAATGTATGTCTTTGGCTCACATTGATGTGTAACACCTGAAAGCCCAAATGTTTTTACTAGACTAGGCTTATGTTGCACAGGCAGTTTGTGGGACCCACGGAAGGACATGGTATATGTGTATATTATATTTGTCTGAACCAAATTCCTGATTAATTAGAAAAGCAGAAAGTGATCAGTCGGAATGTTCCATTCTAATCTGCCAGGATTGCAGGATTACCTTTAAACCTGACTACCAGCCAGATATGCTCAGGTGACTGGGCGGTATAGTCAAAATTGAACAAACTGCCCAACTAAAGCTGTTCATGTACGGCCGGCTAGAAGTTGTGTCCTTGCCCCAAAAGAAAACAATGAGACCTAAAGGTGGCCATAGACACACCGATAATATCGTACAAAATTAATTTTTGTAAGATATTCGGTGCGCGTATGGTGGGAGACGAGATGATCAATATCAACTGAAGACTTGGATCTCTTCTCGTCAATCAGGCTGGCTGGAAAATTTTCATTGGGCGCCTTTAAAGGCACCTGAACATCGGCCATTGTTAGTGCTGAATTGTCATTGTTTCTACCTGTATATCTGACAATTCAGCTCTACATGTGTGTATTGAAACAAACCATCTTTCCTGGATAGATCTTTACAGAAACGACTGTAATTGTAACTTCTATGGCCACCTTAAAGGAGAACTAAAGTATAACTAAAGAAGTAGCTAGAAATGTTGTACATTATGTTTAAAGCTTCTGTACCAGCCCAAGGCAACCACAGTCCTTTAGCAGTAAAGATCTGTGTCTCCAAAGATGCCCCAGTAGCTCCCCATCTTCTTTTCTGCTGATTCACTGCACATGCTCTGTGCTGCTGTCACTTACTGAGCTTAGGGACCCACTCACAATATACAGTACACATAGAATAGAAATGCCACAATATAAGGCTGATTAGTAATTAATACACATAATTACTACATGGCAGCACAGAAACCAGTGCAATTAGCATCAGAATTTAATAATTAGCAAACCTTTAGCATCATCTTATATTACAGGGGAAGCTCATTTTCTGCTGGATAATTAGTGACGAGCCCTAAGCTTAGCTTCTCAACAGCCAATCAGAGCCCACTGAGCATGTGAGTGTCACAGACACTTTCCAAGATGGTGACCCCCTGTGACAAGTTTGAAGTCCTGGATCATTGCGGCTATTGACAAGCTCAAACTTTAGCCTCGTGCAATAATTTCAGTATATAAAACATGGCATTTTTAGCCCTATTCATTTTTAGGGTTTAGCTCTCCTTTAAGCTTAGCAAGCTGCAATTAGCAATTGCTAATTAACTCTCTGAATTACATGTAAAATTAGCTGGAGAGTGTCCTGGGGGCTTCCATTAATGGTAGGGGTGTTACCGTAGGTATTCATATGAACTAGCTCTTTCACTTGAGAAGATTATGCTGCACTGTGGTCTCTTCCCCCATTCTAGAGATGAGATAAGGGTTTGGCAACCAACAGTGTGGAGATGCAAGTGATGCTGGAAAAGTAAATATTAGGCAAAACCAATGTTTCTTTATGTTAGGGTTGCCTGCAGCTAACCAACAGCATGCCTTGACTGCAGTCTATGCGCAGTGCTTGCAGTACAATATGAATATAGACATATATAGTCAATAAAATACCCCCTATTGTAAAATATAAGGATATTATAAGTCACCGAGGAGTTTCATGACCATATAAAAACACGAGGTCATGGAACTCGGAGGTGACTTCTAATATCCTCATATTTTCCAACAAGGGGTACTTTATTTATTATAATACACAAGTTTTAGTGAGTCATGTGACCAATAAACTGATAACATCACTAGTCACCGTTTATAAGGATATAATTTACAAGATATTCATGGCTCTTGTGTATTATATATTATATTAAAGACTAATGGAATGGCTGCATTGCATGTCACTGCACGAACGAGCATATTGTTGTTATAATATACAGTGCATTTATATTAAAGGCTGTATGTACTGACAGACCTACAGACTGTTAATTGCTGGAGTCTACCCCATCCCTCACCCAATGTCACACTTTATTTTAGCTCTTTGAAGATCTGAACAAATGGAATCTTCTCCTTGAATCCCCCGGAGATAGTGATCTGAGAAAAGGACAGATTACTTTTATCACTGAGAGTGTCTCTTTACCAAGTGAAACCTTATCACCCTCATCAAACTCTTCCAAAAAGGTGAGCTCTGTACGTCTCCTACCTGGGCTGTTGTGTAAACCACCGCAACTGCAAAAGAAGCGCAATGCATCAAACTGGAGGTTTGCAATACAAACACAGGAAAGGAACGCTGCCCTTTCCTGCAAAGGCCAACTTAGATCTTTATAACAATTTGTATTGCCTAAATATTTCCCCAGATTGATCTTCGTTTAGTGCAATCAAACATCAGGTGGCTCCTCCCCAACACTGGTTTCCTAAATGTTTGCCTTGTATGCAGTATGATCAAGACATAATTAGTTACATACACCTGTGACTATATAAATGCACCAGGCTGCATGGTGAGTTATACAGGTCACTTATGTATTATGAGGGATACCCCCTACTGTAAATGATAAGGATATTAGAAGTCCCTGAGGGGTTCTGTGACCATATAAAGGCACAAGGCTGCAGGCTGAGTTATACAGGGAACTCTGAGTATCACTCATATATTATAAGGGATAATGTACCCCCTACTGTAAATGATAAGGATATTAGAAGTCACTGAGGGGTCGTTCTGTGACCATATAAAGGCACAAGGCTGCAGGCTGAGTTATACAGGGAACTCTGAGTATCACTCATGTATTATAAGGGATAATGTACCCCCTACTGTAAATGATAAGGATATTAGAAGTCACTGAGGGGTCGTTCTGTGACCATATAAAGGCACAAGGCTGCAGGCTGAGTTATACAGGGAACTCTTGAGTATCACTCATATATTATAAGGGATAATGTACCCCCTACTGTAAATGATAAGGATATTAGAAGTCACTGAGGGGTTCTGTGACCATATAAAGGCACAAGGCTGCAGGCTGAGTTATACAGGGAACTCTGAGTATCACTTATGTATTATAAGGGATAATGTACCCCCTACTGTAAATGATAAGGATATTAGAAGTCACTGAGGGGTTGTTCTGTGACCATATAAAGACACAAGGCTGCAGGCTGAGTTATACAGGGAACTCTGAGTATCACTTGTGTATTATAAGGGATAATGTACCCCCTACTGTAAATGATAAGGATATTAGAAGTCACTGAGGGGTTGTTCTGTGACCATATAAAGGCACAAGGCTGCAGGCTGAGTTATACAGGGAACTCTGAGTATCTCTCATGTATTATTAGGGATAATGTACCCCCTACTGTAAATGATAAGGATATTAGAAGTCACTGAGGGGTTGTTCTGTGACCATATAAAGACACAAGGCTGCAGGCTGAGTTATACAGGGAACTCTGAGTATCACTTGTGTATTTTGAAGGATAACATGCCCCCTACTGTAAATTATATATATACCTGTATTAGAAGTCATGAGGCTTGCAATTTTAAGTTACTTTATGATAAGCTTATACATTTAAGAGGGGGCATATTTTCTTTTATACCATACAAGGAAAACATTTAGCAGCATGTCCAGAGACATTAGAATATTAGAATATTTTTTACATTTTGTTCATTGTACTGTTCAATTAAATTTGGGCATTTACAGGAGTACGTTGATGACATAACAATTTTACAGGGAATAAAGAAAGCAGGATGGTAGTAATAATAGGTAATACTTTTTTCGTTATTCTCTGTATTGCTCTTTATATTGCAGGCCCTACTACTCTCAGCATCCGTTTCTCTACATTCTGTCTTCATTCAGGAGTTGGGTGTCAGATGAATGATCCAATATATCTTATAGGGGGCTCCTTTTGCCTAGAAGATGTATCAGAGCTCACTCTATTAAAATCACCAGACATCATGTCTCTCTACATGCAGGATTTGTGCAAAAGGCAGTTATTTTGTTAGATTTTGTTTGTACTGGAATCAGTTATTTGAGTGAACTCTAAGTCATCTGCTAGGAAAGGAAGCCACACCTATAAGATATATTGGATCTAACGGTCAATTAATATATGACACCCAACTGCTGCATGAAGACAGAATGAAGAGAAACAGATGCTGAGAGAGGAATAGTGAATATAAACTTGATTATTTCAGAAATAATGCAGAATTTTTAATTGATTGTATTTAGAAAGTTTCTTACTTCAGTATGAGGAAGCCTATATTAAATTTTCACGATAGTTTCCCTTTAATGATCCCAACGACTATATGAGGCTCAGCGTGGCTGTTGTATATAGATGTTTTACTTGCCCTGCCCTGAGGTTACCTGCTGTGTGTGTCTATATTCTCTTGTGGGACAAAGCAGCCACTGTCTGTGCTCATCTGTCTGACCAAAAGCTTATGTTCCCAGGAAACAATGGGTTTTGCCTGCTGCCCGTTGTGGGAAATCCTCTTGTTTGGGGCGAGGCCTGACTTCCCTTGCTTTGATCCTCAAGCATCGGCTACCTGCTCATTTTTCCCATTTAGTCACAGGAAAACTTTGAATATGTCCCTGTTTACCTTTATCTTGAGTGAATGGGTCTTGTACTGGGCCTTTAGTGCTACATGCCGCAGCTTTGATCACATTACCCTGCCTTGTTGTGCTTGTATAGAGGTTCATGTTCTGACATTAATGGCCACGGAGGATGCACTTAGCAGCAAAAAGGCTGTCCCACTCGGGCAACATGATCCGGGGAACATTATTTGAATGACAGAGGCCTTAATGGCCGGGACGTCGTGGAACCTGTCTGAAGTGTCTAAATCACTGTATGCCAGAGTGGCAATCAATGAATCTCTGGGTTAAAGGTACAAAGAGACCATTTTAGGGAAACAGATCCCCCCTGTCCATTATATAATGCTTAAAGGGGTGGTTCACCTTTAAAGGAGAAGGAAAGCTACCAAAGTAGTTTATTGCTAATAGATTAGCTACAATAGTGCAATCTATAACACATCTATATTTATTCTGCAGAATGCTTTACCATACCTGAGTAAACAGGAAGCTCTAGAAGCTCTCTGTTTGTTTAGGATAGAAGCTGCCATATTAGCTTGGTGTGACATCACTTCCTGCCTGAGTTTCTCCCTGCTCACTCATAGCTCTGGGCTCAGATTACAGCAGGGAGGGGAGGAGGGTGGAAAAAGAAGGGGGAGAGGAGCAAAATGAGCAAACTTAGCATGCTCAAGCCCTAGCCCTGGAGGTTTAAGCTGAAAACAGGAAGTCTGATACAGAAGTCCATGAGTACACAATAGAAGGAAAGAAATGTTGTGTTTCTTTTGACAGAGGACTCAAAGCAGCATTTCTTTGAGGTTTTACTGGTGTATTTATATAGACCTTTCTGATAAAGCTTATTTAATTTCAGTATTTGCCTTCTTCTTCTAATTCTCTTCAGCTTTCGAGTCATGTGACATGAGTGACATCAAAATGATGATTATAATCGATGATGATGACATCACTAAGCACTGTGTATTAGCCTATATGCAACTGGTTATTGTATTAATTATATACATACCATAGATCAATCAGGTCTAAAGGTGGCCGTACACAGGCAAATTTTTCACTTCCAAACGACTGATTCCAGTACGTTCCGATAATATTGATAACCTATCGGATGGTTGATGGTGTACGAACGATCGTCGGACAAACGATCGTCTCGATATTATCATTCGCAAAATTGATTGGATGAGTTTAAAAATTGTAGTCGTTCAGGGATAAAATCCCTCTTTGCGAATGTCAGGATTGTAGCACAAGCCAACGTACATATACGGAACAGCGAACATATACAGAAGGACCCGAACGTTCTTTGCTGACAGCTTCATTTGTAACTACCGTATATACTCGAGTATTAGCCGAGTTTTTCAGCCCCCAAAATATGCTGAAAAACTCTACCTCGGCTTATACTCGGGTCAAGGCAAAAACGGTCTCCGGCGTCTAAGAATAGTCGCCGGCGCCTAAGAATAGTTGCCGGCGTCCAAGAATAGTCTCCAAGAATATTCGCCGGCTTCCAAGAATGGTCGCCGGCATCCAAAAATTAGATGCCGGCACCTCCAATGGGAGCAGAAACCCTCAATTTTTTGATTGAAACTTACCAGAAGCTGCTGCATTTCTCACCCTAGGCTTATACTCGAGTCAATAAGCTTTCCCAGTTTTTGGAGGTAAAATTAGGAACCTCGGCTTATACTCGGGACGGCTTATACTCAAGTATATGCGAACTATGTAAAGAAATAAATTAGTGCTGACTGCAGGAATATCACCCTATCACCTCATATGTGAAAGAAGTTTATTATGCCATAGCAAGACATAAATCCATATGTCTGCATGGAGCAGGGAAGGAGAAACTGACTATATACTACAGACAGTGACACAATGCTAGCACCACTCCTCATTATTGAACAGCGTTCGTCCGTACACGAAGCAAACAATATGGTTATATCTGTTCATATAATCGATCTACGTGGATGGCGTATCGTATGGTAAAATAATCGTCAGACGATCGTTTAACGATACGATCGTTCATCGCAGAATGATAAAAGTATGCCTTTTTATGGCCACCTTAACTGTGGAAGGGGTTTGCTTACAAGACAAAGAGGTCCCTGTGGGTCTTACCAAACATTGGGAGCTGCAGAGAACAAGAAGCCACCTGTGATGGAAAGATAATTATTATTAGAGACTCGTATACAGAGCTACTAATTATACGCAGACCTGGGCACAGTAATTTCTTCCGGCATGATTATTATGGGGGGCAGATCATAGAGGTTGCATCTCACTCTACACAGCAGTAGTGTTATGTGTGTTCTGGAGAAGCACAAGTAACTGCTCGGGAGAAGTTTTTACCCGGCCTAATGGTAAAAACATGCTTAGTGGTTACTTTAACATGTTGGTCTACATACAATTGAAATAAGACATGAATTTAAAGTTGCTTGTGATCATCTGCCAGCATTAAAGGAGAAGGAAAGTCTTGCAGCACTTGGGGGTTCCAAATGTTAGGCACCCCCATGTGATTGTAGTTACTCAGAGACGTATACTAGAGGGGGGCAGGCCCTGGTGCGGGACGTGCAGCCGGGCCCGCCCCCTCCGTTCGGCCGCAAATGGCCGCATTTACCATTTACGAGCGGCATGCGAGCTGCCAGGGGGGCCCCGAGGGGGGCGGGCCCAGGCCCAATTGCACCCCCTGCTCCCCCGGTAGTTACTCCACTGTAGTTACTTACCTAATACCCCAGGCCCGTGCTCCTATCAGCAGAAAACTGCACCGGCCCGGGGTTATACCAGTGAGCACCACGGAGCGATCTTCTTCCTGTTTCCTCCTTCTTCGCGCGGCTGCACATGCGCAGTAGAACGCAAAGCCGAACTTTAACTAAAAAGTCGGCTATTTCGTTCAACTGTGCATGCGTTTGCTCCGGGAAATTTAAGTAGACGAAAGTGGATCGCTCTGTGGTGCTCACTGGTATAACCCCGGGCCGGTGCAGTTTTCTGCTGATAGGAGCACCGGCCTGGGGTATTAGGTAAGTAACTACAATCACATGGGGGTGCCTAACATTTGGCACTACCAAGTGCTGCAAGCCTTTCCTTCTTGTTTAAGGATCAGAAATTTAGAACATTTGCGACAGTGCCTCAATCCAACATGGCCATGTCCATTATCCCAAAACCCTACCCATCACACCCTACCCCTTACCAGAAAGCCACACCCCTTCATGCAACTTCCAGGGTCCCCCCAAAAAGCAGGGTTTTTTTTGCAAAAATTCTAAGCAATTTTCCAATATGCATGCATTAAAAATGTTTAGTAGTATTAAAGTAATTTGTAAATGTAATTGCAGTATTTAATTATCCCTTTCTGTCCTTTGGTTCAGACTCTTGAATCAGTGTAGCTGTATTCGGTTTTTCTCTAGGTCTTTAGACAGCTACCTTCTGCTATGTTGTTTCAGGAGTCACAGCCAGGAAGGCCAAGCATGTAATTCCTGATTATACCAGTAAAACACAGTTTTCTGTATTCAAATTATAAATGACATATTTAACATATGGTGGTTGCCCCATTTGGACCCCTTAAAGGGGAACTATCATGAAAATGAAATAATACAAGCTTTATCACACTGAAATAAGAAATGTTCTAAATACAATCAATTAAATATTCTGCATTGTTTCTGAAATAATCAAGTTTATGTTCACTATTCCTCTCTCAGCATCTGCTTCTCTTCATTCTGTCTTCATGCAACAGTTGAGAGTCAGATAGTCATTGACAGTTAGATCCAATTTGTCTTATAGGGGGCTCCCTTTCCTAGCAGATGTGTTATAGCTTACTCAAATATCTGATTCTAGTACAAACAAAATCTAACAAAACTGCCTTTTTGCACAAATTCTGCATGTAGAGAGACATGGTGTCTGGGGACTTTAAAAGATTATTAATTATTTCAGAAACGGTACAGAATTTTTAATTGATTATATTTAGAAAGCTTCTTATTTCATTATTGTATGAATTTTTAATTTTCATGCTAGTTCCCCATTAAATAGATTTGTCTAATTCCTTATTACATTTAATCTTTGCATTAGGTTCACAAACTGTCCGAATACTGTTTGCTTCTGGCCCGGTATCAAGAGGATCACTCCAAGCTGCTTGCGGAAGCCAGTGTAGATAACTTCAGCGAGCTCGGCATAGCGTTTATGGAAAACAGACTGCTAATGGACAATGGGTCACCACTTCATAAAATCACATGTAAGATGCTTATTATTCACACTTTTCACTCCTCCCAAACACCACAGTGACTAATAAGTTACCCTTTGCCTGCAAGCATGTGACCTTTAGGGTCCAGACTGTTGATTCTCTTTACTGGCTGAACTATCAGTGTTCAGATTCACTGGTAGATAACAACATACGCAAGAGCCAGGAATATCTTGTAAATTATATCCTTATAAACAGTGAGTAGTGATGTCATTTTTGTCACATGACTCACTAAAACTTGCGTATTATAATAGATAAAGTACCCCTTGTTGGAAAATATGAGGATATTAGAAGTAACCTCGGAGTTCCATGACCTGTATAAAAGCACTCGGCCTTCTTGCTTTTATATGGTCATGGAACTCCTCGGTGACTTATAATATCCTTATATTTTAGAATAGAGGGTACTTTATTCACTATACAACCTGAATGAGGGCTTATTACTGAATTTGTTGCTCTGTTGTGCATGTACGCAGTCTACTGCAGCGAGGATTACAGAAACCTGACGATAGGTGACAGCAAGCCCGGATTTGTGGTGAGGCCACTAAGGCCCAAGCCTAGGACACAAGTTTTTAGGGACGGCATGCTGCCCAGCCATAACCTAAGGAGCACTGGGGTCTCTGTAATACCCAGTGCTGCAGCACTAGGACCCAGCGGCTTAGGGGTTCTGAAACGTAAAACCCGGACCCGGGTGCCAGCACAGCTAACGGAGTCTAAAGGATTAGCATGCCAGTAAAACAATGGAAAAAGGGGCTCAGCTGTAAAACAACGGAAACAGCCATTTCTAATGGTTTAGCAGAAATTAAAACTTCACAATTAGGCAGATGTGAGGCAGATGTTATCTGTAATGTGATTAAAGGAGAACTAAAGTCTAAAATATAATATAGGTAGGTATAGGTAGAAATGTACCAGCCCAGAGGTCCAACAGCCCTATAACAGTAATGATCCATGCCTCAATATAGTCAACCTCCATCTTGGTTTGTTAAAGGAACAGTAACACCAACAAATGAAAGTGTTTTAAAGTAATGAAAATATCATGTAATGTTGCCCTGCACTGGTAAAACTGATCTGTTCAAAAACACTGCTATTGTTCATATAAAAAAGCTGCTCTGTAGCAATGGGAGCAGCCATTCAAGCACAGGATACACAGTAGATAACAGATAAGTACTACTATAGTTTATATAAACAAGTTGCTGTGTAGCCATGGGAGCAGCCATTCAAGCACAGGATACACAGTAGATAACAGATAAGTACTACTATAGTTTATATAAACAAGCTGCTGTGTAGCAATGGTGGAAATTGAAAAGTCTATATGGCACAGGTTAAATAGTGGATAACAGATAACAACACCATTATGTTCTACAGAGCTTATCTGTTATCAGCTGTGGGTGATAACTGTTGTTTTGCTTAACTAACTATATCAGAAACATCTTTTTTTACGCAAGCTATCTATTTACCCAGTATTTATTTTCACATTGAACTGTGAAAATAAGTCATTGCAGAGGTGCGCGGCCTGTGTGCCATTACTAATAATTCAATATGGTGGGTACACTCTTCATGAGACTGTCTTTGTTTTATATCCGTAGCTGTTTATCTAAAGGAGTCGTCTCTGAAGGCACAAGACACAAAGGAGACCAATCTCAACACCCCAGAGAGCCGAACTGACCCAGATTTGACTCAATCTGTTGAACAAGAAACTATGGGTACGGCTGAGAGCAGTGCGGCCTCTGATAAAGTCGAGGAGGTGGAAGTCCACCGTCATCTTCATCTGTCTAGTTGCCACGAGTGCTTGGAACTGGAGAACCGCACCATAGAGTCAGTCCGGTGTGCCTCCGAAGAGAACATTCCTGACCTCCCAGATGATTTCAGCAGCATAGATGACAGTTTAGAGCAGGGTGAAGAAAAGAACCATGGCAAACTTAATGTGACCGGGAAACCACCCAATGTCCTTATATACTGTGGCCCGGAAACCGGGGGTCGATTCCAAGAAATCAAGTCTGTTCTCCTACAGTGTTTCGATTCTTCTAGGTACGTCATTTATCCTCTTCCGGAAGATCAGGTTCTCAAAGCTCCATGGACAGATAACTGCTTGTTATTGGTGGTGGCCTCTGACCATCCAGTTTCCAATCAAATTATTGAGCAGTTCCTAAGTTATTTGTCCAAAGGTGGAAAGATTTTGGGACTTTCTTCCTCCTTTACTTTTGGCAGTGTATCAGTAACCAGCAAATGTGAACTGGAAGGGTCTATCCAGCCTCTGGTTTTTGGGAGACCCAACTGTGACCTTGTCAGTTTGCATGCGGTGGCCAGCGGCAATGTCTTCGAGGAACTTTCTAGTGAAGACTCTACCCAGGTGACTGGATGGGGGTATTTAAACAATGACAACAAAGACTTGATTCTGGTTCACCAGACCTTTGGCGAAAATGGAGGGGAAGCTGTTCTTTGCCAGGTACTGGCTTTCTATCGCTTCTATTTACTATTTGTGTGCTGTTTTAAGGAAATGTAAACCCCTGGGGCCACTTGATGTTCAGTTTGGTTGATTGGCTACCATGGGCTGAAAATTACATTTGTTAGAAAACATCTGGGGGTTATATATCAAAGTCCGAATGCCAAAAATTAAAAAAATTCTAGTTTTTTTTTTAACTATAAAATCCAAATTTTTAGTAATTTATTATACCCCAAGGATGGAAAAAGTCAAAATCCAAAAATCCAGCATCTCAGACCTGCCGAGCTTGTACAGTAAATAAGTCAATGGGAGAAGTCCCGAAGCTATCCTGATCTGCACTTTGTTTCATGCAAAAATCCGGAGATTTTGTGGTTTTCGGGCAAAAATCCGAAAAAATTGTACGATTCGCATTTTCATACGTTTTTCAGGGTTTTTACCCGCACTGGAATTTGTAGGGTAAATGCATTGATAAATAACCCATGCAGATTTGGTCGGAGTATATTTCAGAAAATAATGAAATAATTTTGGATTTTGATAAATAACCCCCCCCCTAGAGCAGAACAATATCGCAGGATTTTCCCTTTCTCAAAAACTTAAATAACAGCAGGTGGCATGTGGTTTTTACCCGCACTGGAATTTTTCGGGAAAATGTATTGATAAATAACCCATGCAGATTTGGTTGCGGTATATTTCAGAAAATAATGAGAGCATTTCGGATTTCGATAAATAACCCCTCCTAGATTCGGCAGAACCGAATCCTAATTTGCATATGCAAATTAGGGGCAGGAAAGGAAGAAAATAAGCGTGATTTCCCTACCCGCCCCTAATTTACATATGCAAATTAGGATTTGGATTCTGTTTGGCCAGGCACAAGGATTCGGCCAAATCTGAATCCTGCTGAAAAAGGCCGATTCGGTGCATCCCTAGTTTCAACTTTATTATATGCAGAAAATAAAAAGTCAGATGGCACAACCTTTAGCAATTGTGCTACAAATTCAGTGGTTTATTTTAGATCTCTGCACGACGTTTCGGAGGTCCAACCTCCTTTCTCCGAAACGTCGTGCAGAGATCTAAAATAAACCAGTGTGTGCCATCTGACTTTTTATTTTCTGCATGGAATATTGAAACCTATTTATGCATCAAGGTTTCCGGATAGAGCACCACAACATTCATATCGCAGTCTTTTGAACTATTGTATATTGGATATCAACTTTATATTAGCAGTGTAACTATCTTGCAATGTACATTGCAAAACTAATCAGAAGAACACACTGAATGATTTTACATTACTTTCTTTTGAATAAAAAAATTATTTGCTTGTACAACTTAATGCAGGGAATAAATTCTATATAATAGACATGATACGGAGCAGTTTAAGAGTTTTTTTTGTATTTGGATTATCAGCCACCCCTCCATTGATGGCAGGATTCATATTAGGGGATCATTACACTGCAGGGGTTATTCACCTTTGAGTTAACTTTTAGTATGATGTGGGGAGTGATATTCTGAGACAATTTGCAATTTTGTTATTTTTGGTTTTTACTTTATTTAGCTTTTTAACCAGTATCAATTTGGTTGCTATTGTTCAAATTACTCTAGCAACCATGCATTTATTGGAACAAGAGATTGGGATATGAATAGGAGAGGGCTTGACTAGAAACATGAATTATAAAAAGTAGCAATAGCCTTACAGGGCATTTGTTTTTAGATGGGGTCAGTGACCCCCCCCCAATTGAAAGCTGGAAAGAGTCAGAAGAAAAAGGCAAATAATTAAAAAACTATAATAAATAAATAATGAAGAGCAATGGAAAAGTTTCTTAGAATTAGCCCTTCTATAACTAAAAGTTAACTTAAATGTGAACCACCACTTTAACAGAACCTAGAGAGAATTAATCCAGCAGAATATAATGATACTGTAGCTTAAAGATAGGGTTTGATTTGGAGAGAATGTTGATACTCAGAGTTCCCTGTATAAGGCTTGCAGCCTTTATATGGTCACAGAACCCCTCAGTGACTTCTAATATCCTTATCATATACAGCAGGGGGTACATTATCCCTTATAATACATTAGTAATACTCAGAGTTCCCTGTATAACTCAGCCTGCAGCCTTGTGCCTTTATATGGTCACATAACAACCCCTCAGTGACTTCTAATATCCTTATCATTTACAGTAGGGGGTACATTATCCCTTATAATACATGAGTGATACTCAGAGTTCCCTGTATAACTCAGCCTGCAGCCTTGTGCCTTTATATGGTCACAGAACAACCCCTCGGTGACTTCTAATATCCTTATCATTTACAGTAGGGGGTACATTATTCCTTATAATACATGAGTGATACTCAGAGTTCCCTGTATAACTCAGCCTGCAGCCTTGTGCCTTTATATGGTCACAGACCCCTCAGTGACTTCTAATATCCTTATCATTTACAGTAGGGGTACATTATCCCTTATAATACATGAGTGGTACTCAGAGTTCCCTGTATAACTCAGCCTGCAGCCTTGTGACTTTATATGGTCACAGAACCCCTCAGTGACTTCTAATATCCTTATCATTTACAGGTGGGGGTACAGTATCCCTTATAAAGCATGAGTGAGTTCCATGTATAACTCCGCCTGTCTCCTTATTTGTCGCAGGTAAAACTTGAAGCCTCTCCAGAGTCTGTTAGTGAGGATGACACGGGGACCTTTGAATCTCTCAAGAAAAGCAACCCCCAGAGATACGAAGTCCTGACCCAGATCCTCATCAGCCTCAGTCTGGATTGTGAATTGGCCTCGCCTCCTGCGCTGACTCCTGTTTACTTACTCACTGCTGAGGAGGTAAGGCTGCACCTCTGCTAAGGGCTTCTCAATTTGAGGGCTCATTGCCATAAGGCATCTTTCCATATTATGGATCTCCATACCTTAGGTTTGCTAAAAAAAAACATTTAAACATAAAATAAGCCCAGTAGAATTGTTTTGCAACCAATATGCATTAATGTGTCTTAGTTACCATCAAGTACAAGGTACTAGTAGTGGAACCAGTTATCACTGGGCCCCACATCAAATTATTTTTCAGGCCCCCAAAATGTCTAGAGATTGATATGTTTTACCAATATTTATTGAAATTATATATGAATTAGGGCCTCATGGGGCCCCTATACCTCCTGGGCCCCTCTGTTTCCTCTGTAGTTATGCCCCTGCAAGGTACTGTTTTATTATTACAGAGAAATAAAAAAATAGAATTGTGTGCTTAAAGGGGAACCGTCACCCAAAAAAATATTCCAAATCCTATTTTATCAAGTTAGTCAAGCTAAATGAACTTTAATTGTACACTGTATAAATTATTTGAATCGTATTTCCTTCAGTCTGGGAATTCATAATTATAACAAGCAGGGAGGAGCCATTTTGTGGACAGTGTTATTAAGACAAGTCTTGTATCATCTCAGAATCTTGTTTGTGCACCAGAATGGGGGGACCTGATGTCCATCCCCATGTCCTGGCTACACAATTAAATGGTAAAAAGAGAGGGGGAATGTGGGGAGAGCAGTGACATCTAGGAAGTGCTGAATGGAAAGTGAAAGTAATTGCTTGCCCCGCCTCTCTGCCTAAGGCATAGAGGAGGGGCAGACAATATTTGATTGACAGTTGAGATTTTTAAATGAATGCTTTGTTAAAAAAAATAATTTGGCTTTCATGTTTAATTTGAAAATAACTTTTATTATACAGCTTTTTATGTCTGGGTGACAGGTCCATTTTAAAATGGACTCTATGGGAAATGACCTTGATCTAATTTGGAGCTTTCTGGGTAACAGGTTCCTGGATAAAGGTTTGTTATAGATGGACACTCACTATGGAGATATGAGCAGTACTTCTCAGCAAGTGTTTGTACTTTTCATTCTGTATGTGGCTGTTTTATTGGATTATAAATGGAAACGTGTTTCATCTGTTTTTTTCGTGAATTTTTCTGATTTCAGTTCATTCAATTTTATAGGGCCCCCTGTTGGTCACGTGTAGCATTTAGCAGCTACTCCTTTCTAATGCAGTAACTTCAGGTGGTCTTTTTATTTTGGTGCAGTGACATCTAGTGTCAGATATATATATATATGTGTGTGTGTGTGTGTGTGTATATATATAAAAAACATTTGCAATGATTTTCTTTTTCTCTGTAATAATAAAACAGTCGCTTGTACTTGATCCCAACTAAGATATAATTAATACTTATTGGAAGCAAAGCCAGCCTATTGGGTTTATTCCATGTTTACATGATTTTTTTTAAATTGAATTAAGCCATGAAGATCCAAATTACAGAAATACCCCTTACCCAAAAACCATACCTCCCAACATTTTGGAAGTAAAAAGAGGGACAAAAAATGTTATCCCGCACGTAGCGCAGCAATTTTTTTGTCCACACCCCTTTCTGTGGCCACACCCCCTAATTACCATGTTTGTTTTACAAAATTTGGCAGGTTATGAAAGTTTGAAAATATTTCTCCATATCTAAACTGTGTTTTTGTGTCTCAAAATTGTTACAAAGTATCTTATTTGCACCTGTGGCTGTTCTGGGCTCTCTGCTAAAAGCCAATTAAGTGAGAAACTTTGTTTCTTTTTCTGGCTGTTCAGTGCATAGAAAAGAGGGACTTTCCAGTACTAATGAGGGACTGCGGGTTGAGCTGTCAAAAGAGGGACTGTCCCTCCGAAAAAGGGACAGTTGGGAGGTATGCAAAAACTCCCAGGTTCTGATCATTTTGGATAACAGATCCCATTCATATATATATATATAGAACTTTCTTTAAAAAAATATTTTTCTAAAATCGATGTTTCAGTCCTCACTGGGGACCTTTATCAAAATATAACATATAATATAACTTAAGTGCTTTATAGACTCACCCACCAGGAAACCATCACCAAGCCACACCCATATTTCAATTGAGCGTATTAACCCACATGTGACCACAGGATCAGTAGCCATGAAACAGTCACATTAAGGAATAACCTGCAAAATAAAGTGTGTAGTGCTATGATCATATATGTTATAGAAGGCTATACACCTATCTTGTGTATTTTTGTCAGATTTGCACCCAGGTATATGGTTATATAAGTGTGTGCCCAAGCCATATGATATATATATCTCACTGTTAAAGTTACACAAATTTTTTGGCATTGGACAAAATTCCAATTAATTCATTGTGTTGCCCGCAATTTTTTTTTGCTATTTCTATACTGTATATTCTGTCAAAATGCAGTTCCAATCGGCATTGAATTGGGGCTATTTATGTAGTATTTTGTCCCTCTCCTTTGGAGCGATAAATCACTGAGGGAACAAAACACTACAAATCGCCCATGTGCCATTACCCTTAGTTTCTGTTTTGCTCTCCTCACTAGGTATGAGCTGCCCTGAGATGTGAATTACTCCTAGCCAACAATTTGCAAAAACTGCCATCTACTGGTTTATTTTTGTCAGGCTCCACAGGTGCTTTAATTTAGTAAATCACTACAACTTCCCCTGACAATTATTAACATGTTTTTGTTATTATTATTAATAATAATAACATGTATTTAAAGAACGCAGACATATTGTATAAAGCACCAACATAGTCTATAGTACAGTACTGATCGATGATCATAGAGAAGGATAAATGCTTACTCTGTGGGTCTCTTAGTGATTGATGCTAATGGGGAAGGATAAATAGTTACTCTATGGGTCCTTTGGCAATCGAGGATCACAAGGAAGTAGAAATGGTTACTCTATGGGTCCCATCATGGAGAAGAAGGAAGAAATTGTTACTCTATGCGACCCTTGCGATCGATGATCATGGGGAAGGATAAATAGTTACTCTATGGGTCCCTTAGCGATCGAGGTCCATGGGGAAGGAGAGATGGTTACTCTATGGCTCCATTAGATTGATGCTCATGAGAAAGTAGAAATGGTTATTCTATGGGTCCCTAAAAATTAGAAAAGAGGGTGCACACCCTTAAAAATATAAAATGCGAGGTGCTAATCCAAAGGGAGACTCCCCATGTGGGTCTCCAAGTCTCACATATAGAAAATCTGGAAAGGATTGCACACTCAATTTAGAAAAATTAAATCATATATTCATTACAAAAATTACAAAAATGAGCCCAACGCGTTTCAACCATATTGGTCTTCCTCAGGGGCACAAATAACAAAAAAACAAAGAAATAATGCGGGAACTCTATGGGTCCCATCATGTAGAAGAAGGAAGAAATTGTTACTCTACGTGACCCTTACGATCGATGATCATGGGGAAGGATAAATGGTTACTCTTTGGGCCCCATCATGCAGAAGTAGGAAGAAATTGTTACTCTACGTGACCCTTACGATCGATGATCATGGGGAAGGATAAATGGTTACTGTATGGGTCCCATGATGCAGAAGTAGGAAGAAATTGGTACTCTACGTGACCCTTACGATCGATGATCATGGGGAAGGATAAATGGTTAATCTATGGGTCCCATCATGCAGAAGTAGGAAGAAATTGTTACTCTACGTGACCCTTACGATCGATGATCATGGGGAAGGATAAATGGTTACTGTATGGGTCCCATCATGCAGAAGTAGGAAGAAATTGGTACTCTACGTGACCCTTACGATCGATGATCATGGGGAAGGATAAATGGTTAATCTATGGGCCCCATCATGCAGAAGTAGGAAGAAATTGTTACTCTACGTGACCCTTACGATCGATGATCATGGGGAAGGATAAATGGTTACTCTATGGGTCCCATCATGCAAAAGTAGGAAGAAATTGTTACTCTACGTGACCCTTACGATCGATGATCATGGGGAAGGATAAATGGTTCCTCTATGGGTCCTATTATGCAGAAGTAGGAAGAAATTGTTACTCTACGTGACCCTTACAATCGATGATCATGGGGAAGGATAAATGGTTACTCTATGGGTCCCATCATGCAGAAGTAGGAGGAAATTGTTACTCTATGTGACCCATACGATCGATGATCATGGGGAAGGATAAATGGTTACTCTATGGGTCCCATTATGGAGAAGGAGAAATTGTTACTCTATGGGACTTATTGCGATCAATGATCATGGACAGGGCCTCAAGTAGGGGTAGGCAGAAGAAGCAGCTTCCTAGGGGGCAATGATTGGGGGGGTCTCACTTGCCATTCGGCTTGCACTAGCTGGGGACGAGCTGGCCGGCTGGGTTGCCTAGGGTGCCAGGCTGGCCTGGCCCGCCTCTGATCATGGGGAAGAAGAGATGGTTACTCTATGGGACCCTTAGTGATCGATGTTCATGGGGAAGGAGAAATGGTTACGCAATGGTGTTTGATGCTTATTGCTATCCTGTGCATTCAGAAAAATTGGGTTTATTTCTGTGGTAGCTTGGAGCTTAAGGGCTAACTTGTATTCAGAGGAGGAAGAAGTATTTTATCAGGGGCATTGCTACTCATATTAAAAGCTGAAAAAAAGGTTACTCTATTGGCACCTCCAAATACAAACAGGATAAATCTCCCTCTTGCTGCTGCTGAACTAAAGCTCCCAGCACTCCATTTGTTAACAGCATTTCAAAAAGTGGTACTAGTAGCCATTACTCAGCCTTTTCTGATAACTGAACAAATCTACACTGGTGAAACAGACATGTTAGGAAAGCATCACCCCTGCACATCCACTCACATAAATACACATAACAAAACTGGGTGTCTTTGAATCAACATTAAGGGGCAGATTATCAAAATGTGAGTTTAGAACTTAATAAATAAAAATTCACCCACGTTCTATTCATTCCTGTGGGATTTTTAGAACTGTATTTATCAAATGGTGAGTTTTAACTTAAACCTATTAATAAATACAATTCAAAAAACTCCATAGGATTGATTAGAACGCAAGTGAGTTTTTATTTATGAAGCTTTAAAGTCACATTTTGATAAAGCTGCCCCTAAATGATTGGGGTTCTTGCTCGTTCCTATGGGAAACTAAGGTGTCAGGTTAAGTCACCGCCTATGTAACCCTTTGGTATAAAGCTAACACAGCAAATGAAGCCATCAGAAGTACAGTATGATGAAGTGATTACCGGAACCCCAATCCACAAGGGCCCAGCCCCAGTGGAGTAAACTCATCCTTTATTGGCTACATTTAGTAATGGCCACACTATTTAGTAAGGTGCCAGTGGACTGAAAGCAGATTCACTGTCAGTGTATTGTCTCAGCTTTGTAACTGTAGACCTGCAAGTCTGATGTCTGTAGTGTGGAAATGATCTTGTCTGGCACATTAAATACAATACAATAGTAAACTAAAACAATGTCAGTGTGTGTGGGCCATTTAAGGGGATAGCCCATTGTTCATTTAACTTTTAATATGATGTTGCCATCTATATTCTAAGATAATTTGCAGTTTTAATATTTGTGGTTTTTGAATTATTTAGTATTTGTCCCACACCTTTCCAGTCTGGAAATATATTAAGTGCAAATAGTGTCTTTGCAAGCTAGCACCTTTAATTAATGGTGTCAATATATGCAAAAAAAAACTTTTCTGGAAAACCCCCAGGCCCCAAGCATTCTGGATAACAGATCCCATACCTGTACTTATTAGATTGTACATCATTCCATCTTGAATTAGAAGTACTAACTCCCATTATGTATTTTTTTTTTATAAAACTTTTTAAAATGTTGTCTTAAATTCTATTTAATTCGTATCGTGTTTTTTTTGTAGAAAAGCAAATCCTTAAAATAAGTTAACAGATATTGCAGAATTTATTTCTTAAGTATGTTTATATTTGGGTGATTTATGTTCGTCGAAAATGACACAATTCCTTACAGAAACCTGTGCCGCGCTATTTTTCCACGCCATGTGATTTGTTACCTTTTTAAACTGCACATGCAGGAAAGCGTTGCCCCATTAGGGTTTCCGAGAGACCATTAAAGCCTTGATTAACGTTTGTCTAGTTTAAAGTCTACTAAGGAAATTTATTGTGTAGCAAATCATCTGAGAAAGTTTTTCTTCCACTTTGGCTATTCCCAGTCTCCTTGTAACGGTACCTTTCCTGGCTACCAAAAATGTTGTAAAATAAAATAATTGTTAAGCGAGTTAAGGCCTAAGGAGACCTATAACTGCTCTCCATGAAAAGTGAACCTGTATAACAGGATGGGGAAAGACTAAACTTAATACCACAAGTGAAAGGTTCTTAGCAAGGAAAGGAATTGGCTAAGAAATTCCTCTTAAACCTGTGAACAGATGGCTAGACAGTTAGAACACTTTGCTTGGGAAAAAAAACAAGGCGAAAGGGAACTTGTAACCCCTTGTTTGCTTGCTTGGCTTTAGAAGTTCACATGGGTATATGTAGTAAGTCTAGTAGCCTTTACCCTAATAAATCTACAGCCAACCAATCAGAAGCTGGTTTTCATTTTTCTAACTGTACATGACCAGCCAAAGCTAAACGCTGGTTGGTTGTTCTGGGTTTTTCTGGACTAGGGTGCATCTGAGCAATTACTTGGTAAACAAAACCCTTATTTCTAAATCGCCATATTTTTATATACCTGGTTTGGGGTGGAGCAAGGGGTGTGCCAATTATATAACAGGGGGGTGATGGTGGCATGGATGTTGCCCAAAACCCTCTTATAGATGTCTCTGTAATTGTGAGTATATTCCTTAAAGGAGAAGTAAAGCGTAACTAAAGAAGTAGCTAGAAATGTTGTACATTATGTTTTGTGCTTCTGTACCAGCCCAAGGCAACCACAGCCCTTTAGCAATAAAGATCTGTGTCTCCAAAGATGCCAAATACCTATAGCCAATATAAGGCTGAATAGTGTTGGAACATGGCATCTTAATTAGTATCAGAATTTAATAACCATCCCTGTATCACCTTATTTTTTGCTTGATAATTCACGACAAACCCTAATTTTATAATCAGCAAACCTTTAGCATCAGCTTATATTACAGGGAAGCTCATTTTCTGCTGGATAATTAGTGACGAGCCCTAAGCTTAGCTTCTCAACTGCTGCTCAGAGCCCACTGAGCATGTGCAAAATTCAAAATATAACTGGGCATGACTATTTCTTGGAGGTGGCCAAAAACCTTCTGGATTTCAGAGATTGGTGGTTGACGTCTCTGGAGTTGGCAGTCTATCCCTCAAACCAGAGGATAATACTGCCTATTAGTGATGTGCGGGTCAGGAAAAACTCAGCCAGCCCCTAACCCACAAAACCATAACCCGCACCCAATCCCAAACCGCAAAACTTTAACCCATACCAAAACCTTAACTTGCACCCGACCCTAACCCACACAATCTTAACCCGTACTCAACCCCAACCTGCAAAACCTTAACCCGCAACTCACCCTATCACGCAAAACCTTAATCTGCATCCGACACTAACCCACAACATCTTAACCCGTACGCAACCCGAACCTGCAAAACCTTAACCCACATGCAGGCCTGGACTGGGAGTCAAAATAGGCCCTGCCATTCCAAGTCCACAGAGGCCCAAACAGCCCCCTACCAGCCCACTATATGGAAACTTTCTATGGAACCATACAGCAGCCCCTCTGGCATTTGCCAGAACTCTCAGATTGCCAGTCCGGCCTGCCCACACCCCACCCTAACTCCCAAAACCTTAACCTGCACCATATACTAAAGAGCAAAATGTTTCCATTGTAGGACTCACACTGACCTGTACCCCCATTTTCTCGCTCTGTAAGCTATTCTGTGCGCACTTCTGGTTCCAACACAGGGAATCTTTGGGAGCAGCGGAGAAGCATATTTCCCCAATCTGACCCACACCCAACTCTAGCCTGCAATGGTTGGCCAAATTTCAACCCAAACCCGCCCAACCATTGGTCAACCTGTGGGCCACCACTGATTTTGGGTCAACCCACACATTGCTGCTATCTATCTCAAATTCAGCCCCATTTGCCATCTTGCCTGTGCTCCTTCTACTTCCCAAGCCACACTGTGTGTCCAATCTCCGCACAGAGCTCTGGACAATGTTCTGACAACTGGAAATAGTTCTTACATCTACTCCAGCCTACTGGACCCTTGCACTGGCTTGGTTTGAGGACTGAATAGACATGTAACTGAGAGTTGATGGGGTAAACCTTGACTTTGGAGGTAGGAGGCTGAATTTGAAGGTGTAAGGGCATTGAGACAATATCCATATGCAATAGGAATGTGTTAGAATCCTTTTCATTCCTACTGTGGGAGCAATATATAATACTGGATATTTGATGAAGAGAGGACACAGGTTTAAATATTCTAAACTGATGTAGCCATTACCCCCCCTCTTTCCCAATTAGGGGTGCCAGACTGTGAATAGCTGAGCTTTGTACATGCAATGGGAGAATCACCAGAGGCTTTTGTGGCTGGTGTCAGAAAAACTCACATTTCTCATTAACACATTTTTATTTTGTTGATACAGATGTCTGTTTTTATAAATGTAATAAGAACATGGGAAAAAAAAATGAAAGAAATGCCAATGATACTCCCTCACATTCTGGCACTGCGCGAGGGCTAAATCTACTTCAGATTGATGCATTGGAACAGACAAGTCTGTAAAAGTCTTTGAATCCATTTGCCAAACAAGTATAGATTTCTGGGTAACGGACAGATGAGCCACCTGATTATTTTAAAACAGAACTAAACCCTAAACAGAATGTGGCTAGAAATGCTGAAATACTGAACTTACTGTACCAATCCAGAGCTTCAGCAGCCCTATAACCGTAATGATCTAGGCCGTCACAATTATCCCCAGCAGCTTGGATCTTATTAGACATCTTCTGAGTGTCCATGACACTGCACATGCTCAGTATGATCTGGGATTCTGTCGGAAAGCTAAGCCTAGGGGTTGTTGTGAGGTTACATCTGTTATAGAAGCTGAAGCTACAGGGCTGATTATTAATCAATCCTGATGCAGAATGCAATGGATTCTATGCAAAATGTATTTAAAGGGGACCCGTCACCCAAAAAAAACTTTCCAAATCTGATTTTATCACATTAGTCAAGCAAAATTAATTTTAATTACACTATATAAATTATTTGAATCTTGTTTCCTTAAGTCTGGGAATCTATAATTATAGCAAACAGGAAGCAGCCATTTTGTGGACACTGTTATTAAGACAAGCCTTGCATCATCTCAGAATCTTGTTTGTGCACCAGAATGGGGGACCTGATGTCCATCCCCATGCCCTGGCTACACAATTAAACGGTAAAGAGAACGGGGGAATGTGTGTAGAGCAATGACATCTAGGAAGTGCTGAATGGAAAGTGAAAGTAATTGTCTGCCCCACCTCTATGCCACTGGCATAGAGGAGGGGCAGACAATATTTGATTGCTGCGATTTTTAATTGAGCTTACAACAGCTATGAATGCTTTAATAAAAAATAGAAATTGGATTTCATGTTTAATTTGAAAAGGACTTTTATTATACAGATGTTTGTTTCTGGATGACAGGTCCACTTTAAATGTATTATTAATCAGCCCAGTTTTATGAATTTTATATTGTGTGTCTATATACTGTATATTGTGATTCAGTTACTAAGCTCAAGTTACTGACAGTAGCCCAGAGCATGTGATTTAAACCAGTCTGATGTGCATTGCGAGCTATGCCATGCACTTTGGAGGATACTACACACTATCCAATGGGCATTGCAGGCTATATATTGTTCATAAGTGAGGTACTACATACACTCTGATGGGCATTGCAGGCTATATAATGTATTGGGGGTACTACATACTATCCTTTGGGCATTGCGGGCTATTCAATGCTATTTGGAGGATACTACATATTATCCAATGGGCATTGAGGGCAGAGCTGTGGAGTCTGAAGCAATTTTGGGTACCTGGAGTCGGAGATGGAGTCGCCAAAAATGTACTGACTCCTAATAACTTTAAATACTAGAACTGAAAATAATCAGATTTAAGAGTTTCTATGAAGATCTGGCAGAAGCTATTCTGTTTCTAAGAACAATACTTGAGTTAATTTTGGTATTGTATTTAGCAGCTATTCTACAGCTATATGCCAGGTTCAATAAATATATAAGTTGTTTTAGGTTTTCCAATTGTTTTTGGTTTATGTAGTTTTAACTTTGATTTTGTTTTAGAATTGCCAAAATATGTGGTATATATTTTTGAGCTTTGGCAGTGATAAAAACGCCTTGCATGTTGTGTACTTCTTTCAATACAACATAGAAAGTATATTAAAGGATCAGTAACACCAAAAATGCATTACTATGTATTTATTATTTATTACTGTTAGCATGCACTGGTAAAAGCAGTGTGTTTGCTTCAGAAAGAATACTATTTATTAAGCTGCTATGTAGCCCTGGGGGCAGTTATACCAGTGCAGAGCAACAGTTGATAATATTTTAATTACTTTGATACACTTTCAGTTTTTGGTGTTACTGTTCCTTTAAAAACAGAGTCGACGTTGGAGTAGGAGGTACCATAAACGGTAGAGTCGAAGGATTTATGCACTGACTCCACAGAGCTGATTGCAGGCTGTATAATGTACCCTCGGGAGTACTACATACTACCTGAATGGCATAGCAGGCGATATAATGCACTTTGGGGGGGTACTACATACTATCCAATGGGCATTGAGTGAGATATATCTTGGCAAGAACTGAAAAGGGAGTCGATCTGATAGGATCTAGGCTTGGGCCATTGACATGGGGGTGGATCAATGACATTGGGGGTGGAACATTGACATCAGGGACAGATTGGCTATGTAAGGGGTGGGGTTATGACAAGTTGGGGTGTGTTTGTAATAAAGTGGCAACCCTAGCTACTACATACAATCTGATCGTCATAAGCAGACTGTATAATTTACTGCAATCCAATCTCTTAAATCTGTAGATTACAGACATAAAGGAACCTAAACCTTAAAAATGAATATGGCTAAAAATTACATATTTTATATAGTGAACTTATTGCACGAGGCTAAAGTTTCAGCTTGTCAATAGCAGCAATGATCCAGGACTTCAAACTTGTCACAGGGGGTCACCATCTTGGAAAGTGTCTGTGACACTCACATGCTCAGTGGGCTCTGATTGGCTGTTGAGAAGCTAAGCTTAGGGCTCGTCACTAATTATCCAGCAGAAAATGAGCTTCCCTGGCTGTAATATAAGCTGATGCTACAGGTTTGCTGATTATTCAATTCTGATGCTAACTGCACTGGTTTCTGTGCTGCCATGTAGTAATTATGTGTATTAATCACTAATCAGCCTTATATTGTGACATTTCTATTCTATGTGTACTGTATATTGTGAGTGGGTCCCTAAGCTCAGTAAGTGACAGCAGCACAGAGCATGTGCAGTGAATCAGCAGAAAAGAAGATGGGGAGCTACTGGGGCATCTTTGGAGACACAGATCTTTACTGCTAAAGGGCTGTGGTTGCCTTGGGCTGGTACAGAAGCACAAAACCTAATGTACAACTTTCTAGTTCTCCTTTAAATGACTGATGTTTTCAGTTGCTGAAATACAACTCACTGTTTGTCAGATCTTATGCCCAAGGAACTCGCCTCATCTCAGCACCTTCTCATAGCACCCATAAGCATAAGATAATGTATTGGCAATTATTTTATTTTGTGCTCTATAAGAAGCCTGTAAGAGTCATGTTGATGAGTGGCAGGGATTGTTAGTGCTGAGGGGCTCGTTCCTCCTGACACCAGGCTTTGCACAAATTGCCACTTGGATAAACATATTACGAAGCATGCTCATTCACAGTGAGAAAACTATACATATACATGAATTTAAATATACATTTTTTCGCCCTATGGGTAGGAATATGATTTTTCTTCTATTAATCTCCTGTTATCTTATGCAGTGGGTGTATCTATACGTAGGTCTATTTGCTCTCACATAGGGCTTAGCTCTTGACCCAGCAGCTTTCCTACAATAAACAGTCTGATGATGAGGCTCGCTGCATGCCAATTACTTCCAGATCCTTCTCATGCAGGTAAAAATGTCGCTTAAAGAGACGGCACCCTCTTAGCACCCCTTTTACATGCCAATGGGACCGCAATGATATTAAGTACTGGTTATATCAAAATGTCATCAACATTTTCAAACCACCAGATAAATCCCCAAAAATGTAATGATCACAGTGTTAAAATGAAGCCAATTTATTAGTTGGTTAACAGTTTAAAAAAAGTATGTTTGCCTATTGGCATTAATTATCACCATGCAGAAAAGAGCTTGGCATATATATTTTAGGATTTGGTTCGGTATTCAGCTGAATCTGTCACAAATGATTTGGGATTTGGCCGAATACCAAAAGCCTGGATTCGGTGCAACCCTAATATGGGGACTCGAAGACTTGTACCTAGGGTGCCAGTTTTTGGAGTGCCAGTTTTAGGGGGGCAGCACTTAAAGGGATACTGTCATGGGAAAAACTTTTTTTTCAAAATGAATCAAAAGTGCTGCTCCAGCAGAATTCTGCACTGAAATCCATTTCTTAAAAGAGCAAACAGATTTTTTTTATATTTAATTTTGAAATCTGACATGGGGCTAGACATTTTGTCAATTTCCCAGCTGCCCATGGCATGGGCGTCCGCAGAAAATTTTCCAGGGGGGGGCAAGTAATTTAGTTTAGGGTAGCATCCCCCAACAGACAAATATATATATATATATATATATACCAGTACGAGCATGGTCAGTCGCACACCTTTGGAAGAAACAAATGACCAGGTGCTGCTATCATGTCAATTATTTAAATGTCCATATATAGTTAATAGCGCACACTGGAACGTTTAAAAGATTAGTTTATTTAACAAAGTTAAAAATAAGTGTATCGACGTTTCGGTCCGAATCTGGGAAAACGGTCCCAGATTCGGACCGAAACGTCGATACACTTATTTTTAACTTTGTTAAATAAACTAATCTTTTAAACGTTCCAGTGTGCGCTATTAACTATATATGGACATTTATATATATATATATATATATATATATATATATATATATATATATATAGAATGACCACTAGTCTTGTTTGCTACCGTTTTGTCCTCTACGACTGTTAGTGAATTGGCAATGTCCCTGTGGATGAGATTTCTGGCGAATTGTCGCTAGCCACAACCACTTCACCCTTTAGTGATTCTGCCCCACTGTGCAGGCCCCCTTTAGCTATCCGTGCTGCTGTAAAAATAGAGCTGAGTAAGCTGTTGCAGGAGGATATGTGCTTCCTCTATAGTTATCAAGGCACCAACGGGCAGTGGTGTAGTACCAGTAAAAATTATATTTGATGCCAATGTTAGTAATAGGGAAGACAAACAACATATACAGTAATATTTTCCAGAAAAGACAGCAACCCTAGGGACAGACTGGCATGGACTGTGGGTATGATAGTCCCCCTCCCCAACCCTTTCTGCAGATTTAACTTTGTTGCTCACCTCCAACAAGCAAAGTGTAGGGCGGTCAAGTGGGTGGTTGAGGAAGGACTGCCTGAGGGTACCATTGCGGGGGCCTGAGCCCATTCATGTTATGCCACTGCCAATGCTAGAAATACAGTCTGACACAACAAAACACCCTAGGATCATCTCTAGATGCCTAAAAGTACTTTCTGTGACTCCCTCCAATAACAACGAAGCTCAAGTGTATTTAGACAAGGATTGGCTTTCCCTTTTCATCTATAATACATCAGCTTGAAAATCTGAATATCTGTCAGTGAAGGCAGAGCAGCAGAGCTGGAGAGAAACTCCTGGGCACAGTGGGCTGGAGAGAAAAGGGCAGGTCCTCACCTATTTCTTTTTCAGTGCTCAGTCAGCTCAGCAGCCTCAGCTGCGTTTCGTATCAAAAGATACGTAATCATAGGCACAGGTGTGCCTATGATTACGTATCTTTTGATACGAAACGCGTTAGGACGCTGCTTTTAACATGAAGAAATAAAGCTACACTTTTTTACCTCAATTGTCACGGCTGCAGGAGTGCGTGCATATTCATTTCTGAGGATTGGTTTCGCCTAAGCTACGGGTTCGGGGCACGGCACCCGGGCCATCAGGCAGACGTGGTGAGTGCCAAGCTAAGCTGTATATTTGAAGTAGAATCGCTTTCGTTTCAAGTGAAGGGCCTGGGGTTTGGACACCCAGGCCATCCTGTCCCATGCGGTGAGGATTACCGTTTGGTTGCTTGCTACTTTAATCGTTATCGAAGAGTGTTATACTCGATTTGTTTAAATTGGTTAAAGTGATTAGGAGTAGCAAGCACACAAATTTATTGTCAAGTTGGTCCATTAGAGATTAGAAGCCAGCAATTTGTTCTTGTATTTGTATGTTAATCAGAGTCAGCCCGGCCCCGAGACTGGGGGAGGCAGTTGGGAAGAATTTGGGCCTGGCTGTGGGTAAAATTAAGCGCTGCGTGCAGAGAGATTTGTGTGGACAGTCCCGGGGGGGGGGCACTGCCCCCTCTTGCCCCCCTCTGTGGACGCCCATGGCCCCTGGTCATGTGACTTGTGCTCTGATAAACTTCAATCACTGCAAGTTGGAGTGATATCACCCCCTCCCCCCCCCCAGCAGCCAAACAAAAGAACAATGATAGCAGCTCCCTAACACAAGATAACAGCTGCCTGGTAGATCTAAGAATAACACTCAATAGTAAAAACCCATGTCCCACTGAGACACATTCAGTTACATTGAGAAGGAAAAACAGCAGCCAGCCAGAAAGCATTTCTCTCCTACAGTGCAGGCACAAGTCACATGACTGGGGGCAGCTGGGAAACTGACAGAATGTCTAGCCCCATGTCAGATTTCAAAATTGAATATAAAAAAATCTGTTTGCTCTTTTGAGAAATGGATTTCAGTGCAGAATTCTGCTGGAGTAGCACTATTAACTGATGCGTTTTGAAAAAAACATGTTTTCCGATGACAGGATCCCTTTAAGATCCAAGCAGCTTTCTACTGGACACTTGCAGCATAAAATTCAAGTGTAGTTGATTGGAGGGTTTCCTCTTAATTCTGTGATTGAGCATTTGCTTAATCCATATAACAAACAGGGGCAGATTTTCAGGTGAAAATTCTGAAAAAATTGTGAAAATCAGATGAAAAAATCCTGAAAATTGGATTTTTTGCTGCAAAGCAAATTGTTGGGAAAATGTAATAATAAATAAGCATAAAGAACCGGGGCGGATGTGATTGGAGTTTGTAGCAGAATATATTGAGATAAGGACTTTCATAAATAACCCCCTTCGATTTTTTTGGGTTGTTAACCCTGAACTTGCTGAATTGAGTTTTTTCATTCAAGTTTTTTCTTAAATTAGAAACCATTCGAGTTTTGAGTTCATTCGTGGTATAAAAAAAACTCTAAAATTTGACCTTTGATACATAAGCCACTAAATTTGAACACATCATTAACATTTACACTTTTTGTACTTGTACTTTCTTTCGCTGTCCTTTCGATGCCACCAATGCCGTTTTTCATAGTCAAACGTATAAAATATCACCATGCATTATAAAATATTTAAAATGTGTTCTAAATGAAATTTAAAGGCCAACTAAAGTCGGCTGCCTGAAACCCTTTCAGAAATGGGCAACGAATTTAAAAAGCAACTTGTTATCTAAATATATAATCTTCATGATCGGATTTCCATAATGAAAGTCTCAATATTTGCGTATATGTTTCCAAACTATTTTTTGGAATTTTGATCCATTTCATAATAAATATTTACATCTTTTGGTTTTTTAAACGAATACACAGCTTGTTATTTAAGGGAACAGCCAACCTTATAATTCAGAGAAAATACAGAAATCATACACTAGAGGGCACTGTGGGATGTGTTTGTGGATGAGAAGAGTTGTGCGAAACAAAAACATTCTGGATGCATTTGAAATCCACTGATTGTGTTTGTTAACCAATAACAAATATTATTAAGGCTGCGACACGTGCAGAAATTTAAACGTCTTGCCCACCATGTTTTTATAATGCTAAAAAGAGGGAATAAGAATGGGCAGATCTGCAGACTGCAACAATTGTATACAGATGCCAACATTTTCATGTAGTTCTATCCTTTTGTCTAATTTCAGAAAATATTGCACATTTTAACCCAATACTTTATGTAAAATTCCCTAAACTGCTCTCTGCGCTATATGCCTGAAAGGACTTCATGTAAAATTGGTCACATCCCATTTTTGCAATTAAGTTTATCATTTTTTATGTTTTTCAACAGTTTTTAAACTGCTGTTGCTCTCAGATCTTTGGCTACAGTTGATGGAAAATGTATTTTGTGAGAAAAGGAACGACTTTCATTTTGCTCTTCTTCAGAGCAGAGAAGTCACCTGAAATTTTTGTGGTCTATATAATAGCTAAAAACAAGATATGGCGACATCAAATTTTTATAAGGATTTACTTGTTCTTATTTCCACTGGAAATAGATACGTCTTTAAAGGAGTTGTTCACCTTTAAACTAACTTTTAGGGGCTTATTTATCAAAGGCTATGTGAGTTTTTTTAAGCCTCAAATGAACTCACAACTCGAATGGTTTCTTATTTAAGAAAAAACTCGGAACAGTGAGTTCAGGGTTAACAACTCGAAAAATTTCTAATTGATTGAGTTTTCGCTGACAAAAAGTTGAATTGCTCAAATTGATTGAATTTTCAGGCAAAACCCTCTTCAAATGGTTCAAAGCCTCTGCCATTGACTCCTACATGACCTTGAAGGAATGGAATCAATCTATTTCCAGGGAACTGGGTACAATAAATCTCGAAAAATGTGTTTAAAAAAAACTCGAAAAATTTTAGCTTTTTTTAACCCAAAAAATGGATTTTTGATTTCAAAATAACCTCAAAAACACAATTCTTTTTGTGGATAAAACACAACTTAAACCTTAATAAATTTGCCCCTTAGTATGATATAGAGAGTGGTATTCTGAGACAATTTGCAATTGGTTTTCATTCTTTATTATTCGTGGTTTTTGTGTTATTTAATTTTATATTCAGCAGCTCTCCATTTTGCAATGTCAGCAATCTGGTTGCTAGGGTTCAAATGGCCTTAGCAACCAGGCATTGATTTAAGTGAGACACAGGTATATGAATAAGAGAGGCCTGAATAGAAAGACGAGTAATAAAAAGTAGCAATAACAATACATTTGTAGCCTTACAGAGCATTCGTTTTTAGTCGGGGTCAGTGACCCTGATTTGAAAGCAGGAAAGAGTCAGAAGAAGAAACAATTCAAAAACTATATAAAAAAAATAATGAAGACCAATTGAAAAGTTGCTTAGCATTAGCCATTCTATAACATGCTAAAAGTTAACTGAAAGGTGAACCACCCCTTTAGATGAGACCCAGTCTTACATTAATTGCAAAGTTGGACAATTAACCTGCATGGACATTCAAGTCTGTGGGTCAGTGTTGTTTCTAATTAGGAATGCACCGAATTCACTATTTTGGATTAGGCCGAACCCCCGAAAAGATTCGGCCAAATCCAAACCCTTTGCGAAAGATTCGGCCAAATACCGAGCCAAATCCGAATCCTAATTTGCACATTAGTGGTGGGAAGGGGAAAACTAGGGATGCACCGAATCCACATTTTGGATTCGGCGAACGGTTCCAGGGACCTCTGCCATTGACTCCAACATGACCTTGACAGGTTTTAGATGGTGTTTTTTCAGATTTGAGCTATTTTCTTTGAAGAAAGAAAAAAACGATCGCTCAGAGGTGCTCGCTGGAAGAATCCTGGGCCCACACACCCAAGCCCCACCCCAGATCCCGCCCACTCCATATCACTGTTAAAAGACCACACAGACATCAGCTCTAAAAAAGTAACCTCCCACACACACACACAAGTTATAAAAGATATTGATGGTTAGGGCCCCTTATAAGTTAAAAAAAAAAACTTTGGTGCCAGGGCCCCCCATAAAAGTTTTTTTTTAAAAAAAGCATTGGTGCCAGGGCCCCTCTTACAAGTTAAAAAAAATTGGGGCCCCAAGAATATTTTTTTTAAAAAAACATTGTCGGCAGGGGCCTATAGAATATTAAAATAATACATTGGTGGCCAGGGGATTAAAAAACAAATTGGCGTTCAGTAGAATTGAACTCATGGCTTCAGGACTTCAATTTCGCCTCGTTTCGTGGCTTCGGGTCTTTTCGCCGCTTCGGGACTTCGGCTTTTCGGCACTTCTGCATTTCGGCTGTTCGAGACTTCAAAAATGGCTGCAAAGCTTCAGCGCTCTCAAGTGGGGCCCGGCTCTTTCAAGGGTGCAGCACTGTTGGGCCCCCCTTCATGCCTGTCACTTGTCCCCCCTGTCCCACCATGATGGCGGCCCTGCCCGGGCTGGTGTAGTTTTCTGCTGATAGGAGCGCCTGCCTGGGGTTTCAAGTAAGTAAATACAATCAAATGGAGGTGCCTAACTTTTGGCACCCCCAAGTTTACTCAGCCTTTCCTTCTCCTTTAGTGGAGAATTAAAGTTGAGGCAGAGCAAAACAAAGATTATTATTATGATATATTTTAAAGGAGACGTTCAGTTTACGGAGTGATTCAGCGTAACCAAGTGGAATTATAGCTTGGATTCAGTGCCGCAGGATTTTGGATTTGATAAAGCCCCGCTTGATAGCTCCCTGACAGGGCCTAATGTGATAGGATCCAGATCCCCAGCTTGCTGCCAGTGGGATACCTGGCCTGTAGTAGCCATGAAGCAATAGACCTCATGCAGAGCTCACATGCTGGTTACCAGCCCATCCATTTACTAGTCATGCTTATGAAGCCTGCCCGGGGATTCGGCACGTACAACTGCATCATTCTCAGTTGTCTTACATCACTCCGCGCCGCATCTCGTGTCGGGGGACGTTATCCTTCATTATTGTCCTCGTCCATCAACTCGTTTTACACCGGCTGGATGAGAACATTTTGTGTAATTCAATAACTGTAGAGAAATCGTTATGTATCCTCGTTGGAGAGCGGAGCCCGCGCTACTGCTGCTGGAGGCAAATCGGACACACAGTGGAACCAATTCAAGCACAAACATATTATATTTATAAAGTGCGGAGACAAGATGGAGTTGTCGCTTCCAACACACGAAGACACACTTGGTTATTAAACTGCCTGCTGACTTCTGTTGCTGTAATGTCACCACGGGAAATCATTTGTTATATTCATATTTAAGGGAAATATATTCTTAGATATTAAAATGAATAGTAAAATTACTGAGAGGGTGTAGTTTGCACTATTTTAATAGTCCAGCCTTTGTTTAAGATGGGGTATCCCTGTGTATTGGCCTTTCCTTTAAGTACCAAAGTTTCGTAAAGGGGTTGTTTACCTTTAAATTAACTTTAGTATAATGTAGAGAGTGATATTCTGAGACAACTTGCAATTGGTTTTCTTTTTTTATTATTTGTGGTTTTTGAGTTATTTAGCTTTTTTATTCAGCAGCTCTCCAGTTTGCAATTTCAGCTATCTGGTTGCTAGGGTCCAAATTATCCTAGCAACCATACACTGATTTGGACAAGAGACTGGAATAGGAGTAGGAGAGGGTCTGAATAGAAAGATGAGTAATATAAAGAAGCAGTAACGATAAATCTGTAGCCTTACAGAGCATTTGTATTTTTAGATGGGGTCAGTGACCCTCATTTGAAAGCTGGAAAAAGTCAGAAGAAGGCAGCAAATAATTTAAAAACCATTAAAAAAAAAATAAAGAAGACCAATTGAAAAATTGACCATTCTATAACATATTAAAAGTTAAATTGGTGAACCACCCCTTTGAAGGGGACCTGTCACCCTAAAAAATAATTCCAAAACCCTATTTTATGATGTCAGTCAAAGAAAATAAAGTTCACTTTCACTACCTAAATCATTTAAATCTGGTTTCTTTTAGTCTTGGAATTCACAATCACAGCAAGCAGGCAGGTGCCATGTTGTGGACACTGTTATTAAAGGACCAGTAACATCAATTTTTTATTTTTTTTTAAATTCGTTCATATACAACGAAAAAAAACACAAAGACAAATTAAACTTTGAAATCGCTAAGTCTTTATTAAAAAATAAATTACCGAAACTTTGCTTGCGCTCCTCTTCGGAAAAGGCGACTATCCATTGTGCGGCACGCGATTTTTCCTCCCTGGCTGTCTCCTATAGCGAGCACCTCACGATGGATCGCCGGATCACCTTTTCTGAAGTGGAGCACAAGCGGAGTTTCAGTAAGTTATTTCTTAATAAAGACTTAGCGATTTCAAAGTTTCATTTGTCTTTGTGTGTGTTTTTTTTTATTTTTTAAAAATGTGATGTTACTGGTCATTTATGGCAAGCATCGCATAATGCCCAACTCTGGTTTATGCTCCAGAATGCTGCCCCTAATGCCCATGCACTGGCTGCACAATTAGATGGTGAGAAAAGATGGGAATGTGAGGAGGGCATTGACATCTAAAAAGTGCAGAATGGAAAGTGAATGTAATTAGCCCCACCTCTATGACGTAGATAGAGAAGGGGCGGGCAATATATGATTGACAGCTATGACCTTTAAATGTGTTTTTAACAGGTATGGATGCTTTACTAGCAAAAGGAATTAAGGTTTTATCTTTAATTTGAAAAAGACTTTTATTGCACAGCTTTTTTTTGCATGGGCGATGCGCAAAACGCAGGCGTCAAGTCGGATACGATGGAAATAAGGTAAGCGATGTGTGTCGCGTCATTCTTTGGACGCACCACGACTGTCGGATGTAGACGCTGCACGCTACGTCTGCATCAGACAGTCGTGTTGGATGAACGCTGCGACTTCATCCGACATTTCCATCTCTTACCTTATTTCTGTTGCATGCGACTTGACGCCTGCGTTTTTGCGCATCGCACCTAAGTCGTCCGTGTAGTTCTACCCTAATACAGAGGTTTTAAGGTGCTGACTTTTGATTAGCGATGCACTGAATCCACTATTTTGAATTCAGGCGAACCCCCGAATCCTTCTTGAAACATTCGGCCAAATACCGAATCGAATCTGACTCCAAATTAGGGGTGGGAAGGGGAAAACATTTTTTGTTTCCTGACAAAAAGTCAAGTGATTTTCCTCCCCGTCCATAATTTGCATATGCAAATTTGGATTTGGTTCGGCCGTGCAGAAGGATTTGTCCGAAAACGAATCCTGCTGAAAAAGGCAGAATCCCGAACCGAATCCTGGATTCGGTACATCCCTACTTTTGATGCTGCGAACTCTAGGAAAGGAACCCAAATAACCGGAGCTTGTTACATTCCTAAAGCAGTAAGGACACATTGAAATTTATAGACTACCAAAATGTAAGAGGGGTCACTCCAAAGGAGAATATTGAGTTAACTAACACTATATCCGTTATTTTGGTAGCCTCTAAACCAGTTGTTTAATATTTAACCACAGGAATGGTGATTATAAACCCCGCGCATACTGACCAAGTACATCATTAACAAGGCCCTGAAATGAAGAGCAGGTTTGTTGGAAAGTATTTATCAAGAGAAGAATTAAGCAGCCAGCATTACATGACTTCAGGGGGTTTAGTCACCTCTTATCAATATAACAGAAAAGAGAATTGTGTTCTATAACTTATGTCATGCAGAGCTGTAAGAGAATTTAAAGGGGATGGGGGTCTTCTGTTTCTCATGTCAACAAGAAATGACCCTGTCTTGCTACAGAATAGGCAAAGTAGGAGCCCTCATGAACCTGAGCCTGTAGTAAGGAGTGATACAGATATTTCAATGGGTTGTTTACTTTTAAATTAGGGATGCAACGAATACAGGATTCGGTTTGGGATTCGGGCAGGATTTGACCTTTTTCAGCAGGATTCGGCCGAATCCTTCTTCCTGGCCGAACCGAATCCTATGAAATTAGGGGCGGGGAGGGAAATCTGGTGACTTTTTATAACAAAACAAGGAAGTAAAAAATGTTTTCCCCTTTCCACGGAATTTGCATATTCAAAATAGGATTCGGGTTTGGTATTCGGGGTTTCGGCCAAATCCAAAATAGTGGATTTGGTGCATCCCGATTTTAAGTTAACTTTTAGTATGATGTAGAGAGTGATATTCTGAGACAATTTTCAATTGGTTTTTAATTTTTTTTTTTATTTGTGGTTTTTGAGTTATTTAGCTTTTTATTCAGCAGCTCTCCAGTTTAAAAATTTCAAATTTCCAAATTCCCCTAGCCACCCTGCACTGATATGAATAAGAGACTGGAATATGAACAGGAGAGGGAGTGAATAGAAAGATAAGTAATAAAAAGTAGCAAGAACAATACATTTGTAACCTTATACAACATTTGTTTTTTAGATGGGGTCAGTGACCCCCATTTGAAAGTTGGAAAGAGTCAGAAGAAGGCAAATAATTAAAAAAACTTTGAAAAAGAAAAACTGATGACTCATTTAAAATGTTGCTTAGAATTGGCCATTCTATAACATACTAAAAGTTAACTTAAAGGTGAACCACCCCTTTAACTTCAGAGAGCAATATCATCTTCAATTGTTTCCACTTTGCCCAACGAGTCCCCTGATATTAATAATACACCCACTGCGGCTTCATCAGTTCAGTATTCCAGATTTTTATACGGCAACAAATAGGATATTCCCAACTGGGTTCAATATTGATATCACCTACCAACTCAACTTCAGCCCTTATAACCACAGTCATTTATATCTGTCATTGTCTATATATTAGGGATGTGTGAATCCAGGATTTGGTTCGGGATTCGGCCAGGATTCGCCGAATCCTCATGCTTGGCCGAACCAAATTCCATATGCAAATTAGGGGCGGGAAGGGTTTTTTCCCTTCCTGTCCGTAATTTGCATATATTAATTTGGATTTGGTTCGGTATTCTGCCAAATCTTTCATGAAAGATTCAGGGGCTGAATCCCAAAAAAGTGAATTTGGTGCATCCCTACTATATATGTATGTAGACATATTATATAAACAGAGTATATACTGTATATATATTTTACAGTGCAAATTACTCAGACCCTTTAGTATAAAGAGCAACATAGAGCTAAAGAGAACTCCAATACTTTTAGAGAGGAAGGACAAGATCCTGAAATCTGATATTCAGAAAACTCCCAATTACATGGGAGGCTATTCACATAGAGCCCATTTAAAGAAAATATTTCTTATTATTTGTGGCTTCTCTGTAATAATAAAACAGTACCTTGTACTTGATGGTAACTAAGCTGCATAAATCCTTATTGGTGGCAAAACAATCCTGTTGGGTTCATTTAATGCTTATTTGTTTTAAGTAGCCTTAAGGTATGACGATCCAAATTGCGGAAAACCCCTAAGCTACAATAAAAACCATTGCTATATTTAATGTTGTGCTTTACATTTTGTATTTACTCTAGTGCAATTGCCTAGAGGAAGTCTATACCCGCTTATGTACTGTCGCAGAATCTAATTTCTTTTTTTTTCTCGCTCGGCATCTCGAGTAGTTTTGGCCTCTAACCGTAGCAGTAACTATAAAAATCTAAATCTAAAGTTTATTCTGGCTCAGCATCTTTATTTAGAAAGGTATAAAATGAAATGGCTTACAAATTGGTCTTGCTGGAAAGATACACACAGAGTGAGGCGCTGGGAGAATTAAGATTTAAGAGGAGACAGGGGAGAGAGGAATTTGTTCTTGCCTTACATTCATTACAGAAGAAGACTTGGCCCAGAAGAGTGGAGTAGCGTTTGCATGGGAGCAGTTCTATAAAAGGCTAATGATAGATCATTTGTTGGGCCACCCTATAAATTGGTAGAATAAAAAGTGCAATGTGAAGGAGCTTATGTAGCTTTATGGTTCTACAACAAAGATCATTGTTCTGTTTAATACTGATGTCACCAGGGCCGCAGTTAGAAATCAGAGGGCCCCGTACAAGAACATTTTCGGGTCCCCCTGGGCCCTGGCCACCAGGCCCCGCCCCGGATCTCGCCCATTCCACATCACAGTTAAAAGACCACACAGACATCAGTGCTAAAAAAGGTAACCCCCCCCCCCACATACACAAGTTATAAAAAGCTATTAGGGACCAGGGCCCCCTATAAATTTTTTTAAAAAAAAATGGTGCCAGGGCCCCCCATAAAAGTTTTTTTTAAAAAAAACATTGGCGCCAGGGCCCCCTTACAAGTTAAAAAAAATTGGGGCCCCAAAGAATATATTTAAGAAAAATCATTGGTGGCAGAGGCCTATAGAGTATTAAAATAATACATTAGTGGCCAGGGGATTAAAAAAAAAAAAAAAAAAAACACAAATTGGTGTCCAGAGGAATTGAACTTGTGGCTTCAAGACTTCAACTTCGCCTCCTTTCGTGACTTCGGGTCTTTTCACAGCTTCGGGACTTTGGCTTTGGCTATTTAGGACTTCGCCTGATGGTGGCCCTGGATGTCACAATCTGTAATCTTGCTTGTGAAAAGAGCATAATAATAAGTTGGTAAGGGTAGGGTAAGAAGATGACTAGTTTAGTGGTAGAGTTAGGATCTGCCATACTTCATGCTTCATTGGGAATATTCTGTTTTTTCTAGTGTCATTCAGCTGGCCTGTTTATGGAACCAACGCCATATACTTCCTGATCAGTGTCTGAATGGGGCAAGTTTGGGTAGAGTTTGGGGGAGATGGTTTTAAGAACACATTAGGTATTGTGGAAATTCAGATAAGCACCACATTTAGCTGTTGGCCTGAACGCCAAATGTTGAGATGTGCTTCCATACTTCTAGTGTAACTAGAAGTTTCTGGGCCCCACAACAAATACATTTTAGGGCCCTCAACATATCCAGAGGTTGACCTGTTTTACCAATATATATCTTGAAATTGCTCATTAACTAGGTCTTCATGGGCCCCCTGTACCTCCTGGGCCCCCTGCAGTGCATTGTCTGCTTCCTCTGTAGTTATTCCCCTGGCTACTAAATAGGGCCACCACTTGTTATATCTCTTTTTTTAAATCACCTACTGTGTCAATGGTTAAGAACCCAGTCAATCCTGGTCATCATGGACCAGAGTAAATTGCTGTTACTGTTGATGGATCAGGTTGGCATAAAACAGTGCTTTTCAAACCCTGAGGGGAGAGGCATTTGTGCTTACAGATCTGGTGAGGCAGGAGAGGACTTCTTATTCCAAGCACACACCAATGGCTTCTGCCCCTCATTGAGGTCTCTCTTCTTCTATGCGGAATGGGATTTCAGAAGAACCTTTCTAAGATGAGACATCAAATTCCACTTTTTCTTCTTACAGCCCTTCATTTGGGTCAATGTGAGATCAATGTTGGTATAGACCAGAGTATTTCACTTGTTCTTCTTACAAACCTTTCGTTTGGGTCAGTGTGAGATCAATGTTGGTATAGACCAGAGTATATCACGTTCTTCTTAAAACCTTTCGTTTGGGTCAGTGTAAAATCAATGTTGGTACAGCCCGAGTATTTCACTTGTCCTTCTTACAAACCTTTGTTTGGGTCAATGTACAGTAAGGTCAATCTTGGTGCAGACTAGAGTATTTCACTTGTTCTTCTTACAAATCGTTGTTTGGGTCGATGTTAGTACAGACCAGAGTAGTTCACTTTTTCTTCTAACAACCGTTTGTTTGGGTCAGTGTTAGGTCAATGTTAGTACAGACCAGAAGCAAGTGAGATCTTGTAAAATACGCTTGAGAAACAAGTCCTAATGTCTTGGTTCCTTACAAGTTTGTGAAAAAGGTGTGTGTGTGTGAATGCATGCAGTAACTTCAACTAATATCCCATCCCTGTATCAGTAGTGCCCCTTAAGGTTTGTTCTTCAGACTGATGGCATTTTTGCAGATACATTTTTTTTAGGTACAGTGAATGACCCCTAAAATCCAATTGTAATTTGGAAATATTTTTACAACAATATCGCATGCAATTTTAGTTAAAAAAGTGGGCCTGACATTTCTTGGAGATTACTGGGTGACTTGTAGTACCACCTTTTACCTGTTGGCAGCAGACACCCCTTTCCTACTCTTCACCATTTGACTTGCATCTTCCCGTTACAAATACTTATGCCCGTCTATGTGTATAGAATAACCTATGACCATTTGATGAAAAATAAAGTAAACCCAAATTCTGTATATTTTCCTTGTAACGATAATACGTTTTTTGGCTATAACGTTAAACTTTTCAACCTTAAAGTCCATAATTTTCGCCCAAAATATATTTGAAATATTATCTGCACAAATTAGTACCAAATTTTACTTGCTACTGCATTGTCGGTCTAGTATAACCCCTCGCATGTAGACCTGGCCAACATTCTGCCCTCTCCTCCGAATGAAACCCTACACCAAGGCATGCATTAAAAATCAGTGTTAGCCAAAGCCCTGTTTTATTTTCAGTATTACACTCTAATCTGTACAAGTCTGGAAATCCAAAATAAGAGCAAAAAAAAAAAATGGAATTTTAAATAATGTCGGGCCTGAAGAGCGTCTGGAGCATGGCTCTCTAATTTGCCCAGAAAATAATGTATCCACCCATGGGACCGAGCATAATTCTTTACCTACCGTTAACATCCCTTTATTGCTAACACATCTACAGCCTCCCCAATTTGAGGGCATATTTATACAAATATAATTATGGCTATTTTACTCCCCTGAAAGGTTAAGATTTTAATGAGATGTTTAGGTTATTTGTCAAGCAAGGGTTTGGTACAACTGCAGAGGTGATTACATTTCTACACATTCAACTTTCCTAAAATACACTCAAATCAAATAGCACATTTTCTTCTGGGCCTTAAAGGGAAAGCTTCATATAAAAACATGTTTGTCAACATGAATTCTCGTGTGTACAGTTGGTGACACCATTATTTATTTACAAGATGGAAGGGCTCCTTTACTATGGTTACAAGTGCTGGAGTGCCATGAATAATGTATCAACCATTTCCCCTTAGACATTTGAAAAGTCCACATGGAACAGGGCCGATTTGTAATTATTTCCACACCACGTGCCACGGGACTTAATGCGGCCATAGACACATCGATAATATTGTACGAAATAAATTTTCGTACGATATTCAGTGCGTGTATGGTGGGAGACAAACCAACCAATATCGGCAGAAGACTTGGATATCAGTCGGCTCCTCGAACGGGCTGGTTGGAATATTTTGATTGGGCGCCTTTGAATGCACCCGAACATCGGCCATTGTTCTGAATGCTGAATCGTGAGATACAGGTAGAGTTCTATTGATTCTTCCTGTATATCTGACAATTCAGTTCTACGAGTGTGTATTGAAACTAACAATCTTTCTTGGAAAATGGTAATTGTTACGTCTATGGGCACCTTTAGGGTCATGCTTTTGACAATGGTCATTTTAAAAATAAATTTGCAGACTTGAATTTGAATACTTAGGAAGTTATTTATCAAAACTGACCAAATCTGCTCGGGTTATTTCCCCTTATTTATCAATCACTTTTCCCGAAAAAATTCCAGTGCGGGAAACACAAAATAATCATGAAAATCGTACAAAAATTCAAAACGTACAAAATTTCCAGATTTTTGCCTGAAAACCCACTAATTCTTCAGATTATTGAACGAACCCCAGCGCAGATCAGGATTTCTTCGGGACTTCTCCCATACAACCCCGGCAGGTCTGAGATGCCGGATTTTCAGATTATGACTTTTTCCATCCTCGAGTATAATAAATCCTGAAAAATTTGAGGAATTTTTTCCACTTACAATTCAGATTTTATAGTAAAAAAGTTAAAAGTTTTTTGCATTCTGACTTTAATAAATAACCTCCTTGGTGTTGTGCTGAGGTTTTTCCCTACAATTCCCTACAGTGATATGTAATTATTCCTCGTCTAGAGTGGACAGAGCATGTAATTACCATGTTTTCTTGCAATTGGACCTCATCATGGAAATTATTTCCTTTTTGGAGATTTTATGCCTTTTGTAACTACTGATTGTGTAATGGTTTCAATTAGTTTCCCTCTAAGTGCTTTATTGAACTCGATAGCTTACCAAATTATCGAGCAATGCTAAATAGAGTTCAAAACGGCAATATCTTTGAAACCCCTAAAACAATCATTGAGTTTAATGGCAGATTAAAGAAACATGAAACCTAATCATATCTAGAGAGCTCCAATTTAAGTCATATTTTCAGCTTCCAGGAAGTATAGTTTGTCCAGATCGGAATTCTAGGTCACCAAGCAAGCAGATCTTTGCCTGATTTGAGCACCCAAACAACAATCAGATCATATAGTAGCCTATAGAGACATATCACACAAGGGCCATACAGTGCATTGATGTGTGTTCTACAAGGTTTTTAAAACTGGCCCATACTTGTATTTCACTGATTTTTGGACAAATATCAATCAGCCAAGCTGGCCCCATTTAAGGGCCAGCAATTTGACAAATTGGTCTGGAAAGCCTGAGTTGAGCTTTTATCAACCCCTGTAATGGAATATCAGTCACAAGCACATACTAATGTCTATCATCAACCAATCAAGAATAGTATGGGTGGCACTTAGATCAGCTACTGGGCCATTCATGTGTGTTCACTGAGATATATAGAAGTCAAGAATATAAAGTTACTATGTGCTATGTCCAGTTACATTTCTTATTCTTTTCCAATATAGAGTCTTCATGCTGATGTTCTCCAGTGGCTCAAAACGTGCACAGACAGCAATGGGTTGATAAAGTCTGCCAAGATGTCTCTGAAAGTCTACCCATCACTCCAGCCTGACATAGATGTAAGCCCATCCTTGGCACCTCTTTTTACCGACCCAAAAAGCTTTTTGTGTGAAGAATTCAGTGTAGAGAGGTACAATGAAAGCCTCTGCACAGAAAAGCTTGGCAAAATTGTGCTCTTTGCTGAAGTTACAACCACAACGTTCAATCTCCTGGAAGGGTAAGTGCCCATTTGATTGTTGTAGCCTTAACCAACCTCAGCATAGGCTAGATAAAAATAAATAATAAAGAAACCTCCTTTCCTCAGATGCAGCTACACAGATCTGTGTAGCTGCATCTGCTCATAGTGTGCAACAAGGGCATCGCACAACCACCTCAATATCCTGCATGCTCCATGGAAATGCATTGGTCTTTGGTTGGGCCTTTACTGCTAAAGCTGTAAACATATTCAGCAAATAGTTTCACATGACAGTTGATATTTGTATGCTGACCTGACTATTTGGACCATTCTCTCTGTATTATGGATATCAGTTGGTTGGTTGATTGGACAGGTCTGAAAATTCTATCTGCTGATGCACCATGTTGTCCAGTGGCTTATTGGCAAAGAGGAAGTGAAGAGGAGCCATGTTTCTTCTTATTACTTTCTGGTGATCCCATTGTTGACCCAAATGGATGAAAAAGTAGTAAGGTAGCCAAACCACGTGTGGCTACTCATACAGCATAAGTTCTATATCTTTTGGCCATCTTTTGTCAGTCAATACAGCCAGTATAAAGTCTAAGCAAGTATAGTGGCACCAATTGGATGAGAGTGTGTCATGTGGATGAGGTCCATGGAACCTAAAATGCATGCCCTGCATACCAGCTCTTATAATACCAATGCCTCCTTTTATAAAGCCTACTGACTTATTCCAGGGCAATATGCTCTGTCTACTTGGCTATTTTTGTTTTGCATTCGTGTGAGGAAACCTTTAGTCCTCTAATTGGGGAGCTTTTGTGGGATTCGTGCTTGTTTAATCCTATGAATATTATTTTAAAACAAACGCCACATTCCTTGCACTTTTCTTTGAGCGCAGCTGGGAATAAAATCAGGACCCTCTTTTATTTTTGGCAAAGAAGCTTCTAACTCCATGGTACTGATTTTGTATACAACATTGCAATGATTGCTCTCTGTATTTCAGGCTTTTTGGTGACTGTGTCTTAAACAGATGATTTCTTGTAAAGGAGAACTGAAGCATAGATAGAAATGCTACAAATTGGGGGTCATTTACAATGCCAAAAAAAAGGCAAAGTGCAAGAAAAGGCTATAGTTGGACATGTTTTGCACTTTGGCCATTGCGTGGGGTATTGTGAAAATAGCTGCAAGTAGTGATGGACAAATTAATTCGGCAGACACTAATTTGCAAAACTGTGGCGAAAATTCGCAACGAAAAATCCGTTTTTTGGCGAAGCACAGATTCGCCCATCACTAGCTGCAAGTCATTTCGAAACGTAGAGACCTGCGGATTGTGCCCTGAACTAAGTGCTGCCTGTGCTATGCAGTGCTCAATTCAAGAGACATTGTTGGAGGTGCTCTAAGGGTCAGTCCACACGAGCAGATTCGGGGAGACTAATCGCCTCTTCTTCTGGGCGACAATCTCCCCAAACTGCCTTTGCGTGCCTCACGAGGAAACCTCAGGCGAATTCGGAAAATGAATTGCTGCGTGTGTTTTAGCGCTGGTGACTTTTCATCATAACGGACGGGAAGACACGTGAAGGCAGTTCAGGGAGATTGTCGCCCAGAAGAAGAGGCGATTAGTCGCCAGGCGACTAAATCTCCCCGAATCTGTTCGTATGGACTAAAGCAGGCAGTAAGGACAAGACTAGAGTGTGCCTCCTGGAGAGTGACTCGACTCTTGGAAGGAAGCGCCAGATTTTTGATCCAGTGTTCCATGCAATAAGCAGCAAGTATGTGGACACAAATGCTGTGTAAATTAGAACTAAGGGGCGCACTCTTGCACCCCCTCTCAAGGTCTTAAAGGGATACTGTCACGGGTAAATATGTTTTTTTCAAAAGCATCAGTTAATAGTGCTGCTCCAGCAGAATTCTGCACTGAATCCGTTTCTCAAAAGGGCAAACAGATTTTTTTATATTTAATTTTGAAATCTGACATGGGGCTAGACATTTTGTTCGTTTCCCAGGATCCCCCAGTCATGTGACTTGTGCTCTGATAAACTTCAGTCACTTTTTACTGCAGTACTGCAAGTTGGAGTGATATCACCCCTGCACTCCCCCCCCCCCTCCAGCAGCCGAACAACGGGAAGGTAACCAGATAACAGCTCCCTAACACAAGATAACAGCTGCCTGGTAGATCTAAGATCAATAGTAAAAATTCAAGTCTCACTGCAACACATTCAGTTACATTGAGTAGGAGAAACAACAGCCTGTCAGAAAGCAGTTCCATCCTAAAGTACTGACTCTTTCTGAAAGCACATGACCAGGCAAAATGACCTGAGATGCACCTACACACCAATATTACAACTAAAAAAATACATTTGCTGGTTCAGGAATGAAATTTTAGATTGTAGAGTGAATTATTTGCAGTGTAAACAGTGTCATTTAAAAATAAAAACTACACCATAAAAATCATGACAGAATCCCTTTAAGTGACCTATTATGTTTTATTCTTCTTTACTAACCCTGGGCAACCACAGCAGGGATGGGGGGGCCCGCAAAAAATTGACCCACACCCAACCCTAACCTGCCCGCATCCAACCCATCTTTGACATAATGAATGGGGCAGGGTGGGGCATGCACACGCCTATAAATAAAATCTGACGGAGGTGGAAATTGGGCAGAGTAAGGTTGCGGGCAGGGAGGGCGAAATGAAGAGCTCAGTCTTAATCCACCTGTGACCCAGTAATCTTGTGTGAATGTCCGTCCGAACCTGCCTGACCTGTGGGTCCCTGCCCGCACTTCATTGAACCAAAACCCTTTAGCAGTGAAGACCTGTGGCTCCAAAGAAATATATTATTATTGTAGACATTGTAGAAAAAATGATGTTACTTTGAGACTTTGTGGGAGTTAGTTGGTTGCCACTTGGGTGCAGGGTGGCAGTTAAGCAATAGCTAGAGAGCTACAGGTTGGAGATCATGTGTATATAAATGCACAACTGAAGCACCCATCATTTTTCTGAAATAAGGAACGCTGTACATTTTGTCTCTCATTTTCCTTTCCATGTGTTGAGCCAGCAGTGATAATACCGATGCAGAACTACCCATGCACATGCTAACCACAGAACAAGGCTCTGCACGCCAACAATAATACAACATATATATATTAATATGTAAAACATCAACACAGGCCATCTGGAGATCTAATGAATAATCAAGGGATTCCAAATTAAACCGTAGATTTCCACCCCCCTCCCTGAATCTTTAGGACAACACTGTCAAATTCAATCTAGTCAGCCTGCGCCGAGAATCAATTTTTCAAACTTTATGACAGGCCTAATAGCTTCCACCTGTTGTTTGAGCCTGAGCCTTGACTGGCAACGTTACCAGGGAGGGTGGATGCGTATACACAGAAAGCCTTATTAGGCTCCGGCTGTTCCTCCACTGTGAGGTCACTCAGCCATTAAATTAGTTCCATCCTACTTCTCCCCCTTGCCCCGCGCTGATTTCCATCTATATATTCCTGACAGTCAGCACGGGCCTAGGCTTTGTTTGGAGCGGTTCCTACACTTCCAGCACTGCCTGTGGCCTGTGACTTTAGGGGTACTTGGAATGAACCCCCTCCTCATTCCGTTCAGTGATGATGAATCGATGACTGAGTTTAACATAATACCAGTTTTAGTTGCCATAAAATTTTATCTTGTGGTATAAGGGAATGAAATTAACACGAGCACGTTCCATAGAAGTGTAAATGCTAGCACCGCCATGCAGTCAGGGCAGACACATTGGGGATGGTATAAACATAAGATTTTGGTTTTACATAAAAATATCTAGTTATTTATATTTTGCAATTTGAAATATTGTGTGCCTCCTTAGGCATTACACCCCTACACTTGACTTTATGTATGGAATGTGCAGCACCTCATATCAATGACTTCTTTCAAGCATCTAAATAGATTTGTCAACTTTTCAATTTTCAATCAGGGCAACATCTCCTTCTTACTGAGGCAGAGAGTGAGTGGAATTGGGTTTGGAGCTAGGCACAAGCCATGAGTCATCTTGAGAAGCTTTTGGTTCGGTGTCTGGGCCTTGAAGTCTAGTTAATAAAGCTGCGACACTACTTTCTGGTCAGATCAGGGTGGCAGATCAGGTCCTTTCTGTTCACTCTTACACCTCCGACGTGCCTAAAAGAGGGTTGCCGTGGTTTAAGAAGGTCAGACGACAATTGAAACCCCCTAAGGGTAAGGCCAGACGAGGAGATTCGGGGAGATTTTGTCGCCTGGCGACTTATCGCCACGTCTTTTGCGCGACTACCTCCCCGAACTGCCTCAGCGTCTTTTCCCCATAGGCTACAGAGCAAAAACGCCTGCGCTAATGCACACGCGGCGATGCGTTTTCAATAGTCGCCCAAAGTTGCCTCAGTGAGGCAACTTTGGGCGACTATTGAAAACGCATCGCCGCGTGTGCATTAGCCCAGGCGACTTTTCATTCTAGCCTATGGGGAAAAAACGCTGAGGCAGTTCGGGGAGATAGTGGCGCAAAAGACGTGGCGATAAGTCGCCAGGCGACAAAATCTCCCCGAATCTCCTCGTCTGGCCTTACCCTTAAGGTCGCTGAGTAGTGATAATTAAGACAGTTTAGAATGCTCTGGTGAGGAGCGACCTCAAGGTGCGGCCATCTTGGATTACGCTACACTAACACCCACTGCCAGCCACTGGGTTTTCAACTTTTCAGACAAAATTCCAGGCATTTCTGTATTTTAACTTCATTCCCCTTGTCAGGCCAGTCTGGTGCGGTATAATAATACTGATTAGCCTGTTGTCCAAAATCACAGATACCATATAAGAGACCATTCACGTTATAGCCACATTTCTCTTGTTCTGTTTATTTGGGCTGACATTCCGAATATATGGAACAGCAGGAAGTGATGTAGCTCATCTCATTTACCAATTCTTCATGCACTGGCCAACATGGTGCATTGACAGATTATGATTTTGAACATGCTTGATTGTACCTGGAGGTGGGGGTTTTAAACTAGGGATGCACCGAATCCACTATTTGGGATTCGGTCAAAGATTCGGCCATATACCAAACTGAATCTGATTCCTAATTTGCATATGCAAATTAGGGACAGGAAGGGAAAAAGTGGAAAAAACATTTTTTACTGCTTTGTTTTTGGTCAAAAAGTTATGTGGTTTCCCTTCCTGCCCCTACTTTGCATATGCAAATTAGGATTCGGATCGGCCAGGCATGAGGATTTGGCTGAATCCTGCTGAAAAAGGTTGAATCCTGGATTTGGTGCCCCCCTAAAATAAACAGATCAAGCCAGAAGGTGAGCCTCGAGCATTTGGTTGTGATTTCTGCTTCTCTGGTGTGAAATTTGAACTGCTAAATGCAAGCTGCCGCGTACTGTATCCATAGCAAATAGAAAATATATTTGTTGTGATGGCAGGATTCTATTTTCCTTCTATGTCTATTACATATTTATATTCTTGCTCTCTCTTTATCTTCCATATTGACATGTAACAATTACACCTAGGGGCAGATTTATCAAAATGTGAGATTAGAGGTCGCCACATAAAAACTCACCCACTTTCTATTCATATGGAATTTTTAGAATCATAGTGAGGGTTTGGTAACATTTTCTATTTTGGGGAAATTTCTAGTAATGAGTGAAATTTCTCGCCAGATTTTGCAGCAAAAATTACACCCATAGACTCTAATGGGTGAAATAATTTGTTGCGCATCAAAAACTGTGCAATTTGTAGCACTATGGGGCGCGATTCACTAAGGGTCGAATATCGAGGGTTAATTAACCCTCGATATTCGACTAGGAATTAAAATCCTTTGACTATCGAAATCGAAGGATTTAGCGCAGATAGTTCGATCGAAGGATAATTCCTTCGATCGAACGATAAAATCCTTCGAATCGAACGATTCGAAGGATTTTAATCCAACGATCGAAGGAATATCCTTCAATCAAAAAAAGTTAGCCAAGCCTATGGGGACCTTCCCCATAGGCTAACATCGACTTCGGTAGCTTTTAGATGGTGAACTAGGGGGTCGAAGTTTTTTTTAAAGAGACAGTACTTCGACTATCGAATGGTCGAATAGTCGAACGATTTTTACTTCGAATAGTTCGATTCGAAGTCGTAGTCGAAGGTTGAAGTAGCCCATTCGATGGTCGAAGTAGCCCAAAAAAAACTTTGAAATTCGAAGTTTTTTACCTTCGAATCCTTCACTTGAAGTTAGTGAATCGCCCCTTAGTCTTAGTGACAATTTTTTCGCCCATAGTCTTCAATGCATTTTGGTCGAATTTTCAGTTTTGCAAATTTGCGGCGAAGCAAAACGGGCCAGATTCACCCATCACTAGAAATTTCCATTCTGATATTTGGAATTGAAGTTGGTCAACAATTCAGAAACAAGGCTGTAAACGTAAGGGAAAATTAAATTAAAAAGGGGGAATTCCTACAAAATTTAAAAAAAGAAAAATCCGTAACATTTTGCCCAATATGAAAAGGCTTCGGAAAATATTCTCACAACAAAATCTGTAAGTATTATGATTAAAGGTTGCGAGTGTATAAATACTTTCAGCGCAGTATGGAACACGCACTATTTACAGGAGCAATTTCTCTTGACTATGCAAAGGCATTTGATACATTTGATCGTAGCACTCCCTGCTGATTCAGCTGAAAAACGGTGGAATCTGACCCAAAGCAATAAGCTGGTTCCATTTCGACTTGCCAGATTGGTCTCAATATGTCTCTATATCAGTGTCCAGCTGTTCTAGCCTCCTACTACATCCAACACGTGGTGTTCCTCAATGCTTTATGCCTGGACCCCTGCTATTTTCTGTTTTTATAAATGATCTGCCTAAAAGCTGTAGGATTGCAATAAGTACAGAGAGCATATAGTACTGTGTGTGTGTATATATATATATATATATATATATATATATATATATATATATATATATATATATATATATATATATATATATATATGTATAAATACAAGCACGTAAAGGGATTCTGTTATCAGCATTCTGTCATCTATCATAATATTGCCTTTGAAAGCAACTTATAACTTTGCCATAAAGTATTTGCACAATGCTTTTACATTACCTGCATAGCACTGCGTATCTTGACAGCGCTATATACATAAATGATGATGATGATGATGATTACCTGTCTGATGCCCCATGTTCCTGTATGAGGGGGCTGCCATATTTGTGCAGCAGGAGTCCGTTAGCATTAGAATCTCTAACTGACAGGCTGAGATGGGACAGTCAGGTTGGCAAAACAGTCAGCTTTGAGAACTTGCTTACAAAAACAAACCTCTCAGCAAAAAACAACCAACATGACCTATAGGTAACTTTTAATGTTCATTCATATTTCAAAAAGTAGTTTTTTAGGGTCAGTATCGCCTCTTCGTGCTTGAAAACAATGACCAGTACTGTACCAAGTAGAGTTGCGAGGCATTTCTTCCCAAAAAAGTTAAATTCATAATTTGTGCTTGCTTGGGATAAAAGTATTTCCTGAGTCATTTGTGACTGTCAATGTTTCCTTTCTGGCATCAAAACCAGCAATCCTGTCCTGCTTTATGGCAGAAGTTTGAAAATACATAGAATACAGTGTCCTCTGTCAACCCTCCTAGACAGGATGGAGCGGGCTCAAGGTCAGGACATCACTGGGCAAGGTCAGGACCTTGGCGGAGCGTAATGTGGTCATGGCCCAAACTCCTAGAAATGGCTTCCAGGAGGTTGACATCTCAACTACAATGATGTTTTACCCCAAGTACTGTACAGTGTCGAACCCTGGCTACAGTGTTTTCAAACAGTCGCCCTCAGGTGGCATCGCAGTCCAATGCATTGCTTACAACACTAACCCTAACAGGAGAAAACGGGGCTTCGCTAGTGAGAATACCCTAAATATCAGCCCATCTGTAGCTACGGTAACACTTCTTGTGCAAAGCCTTATTGCCCATACCAGATACCAGAAAGAATCATCTATGGGGATGGGGCTTATGCTCCTCCAAAACGATTACTTTAGAAAGTTCTGTACATTCTCTCATGGTTTTAGCAGGTTCTCTGAATGGCCCTGTCTGTTCCATGAACCCAGGGCTTTACATGTGACAGGGCCTGGAGAAAGCTGAAGGACAATTCCTTGTAAAAATAAAATGGTCCATCAGTTGTGGATACTACAGTTCCCATGAGCCATAACCTGTTAGTGAACTTGTCCTTCCACAACATCTGAACAATTACTGTCTCTATCTTACCCTTCTGTCTAACTGTCTCCATTTTGGTCTCCTGTCACCAGCCTCTTGCATCTTGCCCTCTTGTTCCCCAATCTTTCCACCAATAATCCAGTGCCCTGTTTGTTTTGTGGAATCTTAATTTGCTATTTTCAGTCCCTGAATAACCAAACTTCTCAATTCCCTGAAAATGTGTAGTGACAGAGAGAAGTAGAACTTTCTAGCACAGTTTATAATATTTATTGTTTTTTGAACAAGGTGCCAACTGATGGCAAAAAATTCTGCAGATGACCCATATATACTCTATGTTAGGGTCCCCAACCTTTTGAACTGGTGAGCAACATTCAGAAGTAAAACGACTTGGGGAGCAACACAAGCATGAAAAATGTTCTTGAGGTGCCAAATAAGTGCTGTGATTGGCCATTTGGTAGCCCCTATGTGGATTGTCAACCTAAAATGAGGTTCTGTTTGGCAGTACACCTGGTTTTTATACAACCAAAACTTGCCTCCAAGCCTGAAATTAAAAAATAAGCTCCTGCTTTGAGGCCACTGGGAGCAATATCCAAGGGGTTAGTGAGAAACATGTTGCTCACGAGCTACTGTTTGAGGATCACTGCTCTAGGGGATGGGGGCCAGAAGCCATCATAGTTTAATTACAAAGACTATGCACATTAATACTCGAGCCATGAATATCCTTTAAATTATATCCTTATAAACGGTGCGTAGTGATGTCATCAGATATAATTGGTGTTTAGTGATGTAATTTGTGTCACATGACTCTTTGAAACTTGTGTATCATAAAGAATAGCATACATAGCAAAACAGGAGGATATTGGTAGTAACCTTGGAGTTCCATGATCTGTACGTGTTCTTAAACTCCTCTGTGACTTATAATATTATAATAAGTTACAGCATAGGCTACATTATTCCCTATATATAAATTGTGATTAGTGATGTCATCAGTTATAATTGGTGCTTCGAGATATCACTTGAGCCATTAACACCTGTATATTACTAGCAATAATGTACTCTCTGCTTTAAAATCTAAAAATATTAACGGGAACACTGGATAAATGTAACAATAGGGGGTACATTATTTTCCACAATGTACTTCAAGCATTTTATACCCTACGTTGAGTGTATACCCAAGGTGTACTTTAAAACAAGAATAATTGCAATCTATCCCTAGTTAAACATTTCCTAAATAAATATATATATTCTCGTTTTTCTGAGAGAGCGGTGGAAGATCCCAGCCCATCTATAAATATTATTCTAATAGCCAGTTCCTAAAACAGTGCAGACTTGCTTTAAGACCTATTTTGTGCTCGGAAAATCTGGAAAATGCCTTGATTTAAGTAGTCAAGGTCACCGGTTCGGGAGTACTGAGTAAATCATTTCATCTGAAACAGGTTAATTTGGATTCGACTTTTCATCTGCCAGGAGTCAAAGGCCACAGGTTAATTTTGTTTGCAGATAATCAAATGATTGTGTTCAAATGCAGCTCCCTGAACAGAATTCGGTGACACTGACCCCTTGTAAACGCATTGGAAATATAGGAATCTTTTACTTTTGTTTTTCCAACTCACTGTGGCCTAATTTTCCTCCAATTATGCCAGGAGTGCAAATATTTTAACAATCTTATTTTGTATTCACAAGAAGTTTTCAGTCATAACACCTCGTATCGTTCGGGCTCAAGTGTCCTTTTAATTGTAAAAGGAACACTATATTTCCGCGCTCGGTTTGGGAGCCTGCGGGATTGCTATAAAACAGCATTCTCCTCTCCCCACCTCTCTCTGTAGAAATATTCGAAAGTCTTGTTTTTATGTTATTTTAAGTGGAAAATTAACAAAAGTTGTTTTCTTTACATTTGGGAAGAGACATTTAGTTGGGGGGCATTTTGTTTTTCTATAAGGTGCAGCAAAACTTTTTGGTGTTGGTTATTTTGGAAAAGAGACCCTTGTTTATCGGTATGCATTTTATTTCTACAGGTAGAAGTTTTCATACTGTTCTTTGTCTCTGCAAACATGACATCCAGTGAATCAGTACTATTTAAAATGGCCTCACTCTGTGAATTTAAAGGGATACTGTCATGGGAAAACATGTTTTTTTCAAAACGCATCAGTTAATAGTGCTGCTCCAGCAGAATTCTGCACTGAAATCCATTTTTCAAAAGAGCAAACAGATTTTGTTATATTCAATTTTGAAATCTGACATGGGGCTAGACATATTGTCAGTTTCTAGCTGCCCCCAGTCAAGTTTCGTCTCGGCTGACGAATGCTGGTAAATTTTTTTGCACGTCATTTCTAAGTGAATTTTCGCTAGCATTACTTTCTTCCTAGCGAAACTTTAACACACTTACACTTACTTCAATTTAAATAAGGCGGGTACATATAGGTCATATATATGTCTTTATTAGTGATGATGAAATGGCTGGAAGTGGCCACTTATTAAAATGTCCAAGGAAGCAAAATAAAGACAAAATAAAAGCAAATAAATGCCCTAGACATGAGCGCACCCTAAAACAAATGTGGCATGAGCTTCAAATGGTTAAAAAAAAAAAATATATATATAATAACGATCCGTGGAGAAGTCAGCACTCACGTAACATGGTGTAAAGGTGCCTTGGTGCAGTGTCCAAAATATTTAGAATTACAATTCAACAAAGAAGGTCCGCACTCTCAGGTCTTAAAAATCAAATATGGTTTATTAAAAAAAGACTAACGTTTCGGCCTCTCAGAGACCTTTCTGAGAAAGGCCTCTGAGAGGCCGAAACGTTAGTATATATTTAACAGCTATAACTTTTAAACATAATCCCACATTAAAATAGGATAAAACACCAGCTTTTGTCTTTTTTTTTTAATGACTTTTTTGGCATACAGGATATGATGTCACTGACAAAAGATTGTTGAGGATGTAGCTTCATCTTATCAATTCGCCAGGTATAACCTGGCAAAACAGACTCGGTCGAAAAGGGTAACGTATTGGAAAGTTCGCACATGAATTCACGGAGTAGCACTTGAGCAAAAATGTTCCCGTTTTTGCGAATTTTCGCTAGCGAAGGCAACTTCCCCCTTTAGTAACTCTGCCCCTTAGAGTTCACTGGGACCCACAAATTTTTTGGCTCCACCAACATTGTCTCAACCTATAGTTTTGCGCCATCACTTTTATAATGGCACATACTGCGATACATAGTTAATTATATCTTCTTTCTGTGCCCCAAAGTCGGAAGTGGGAGTAAAAGAGGAGGCCCGAGTTGTGGCGTGGGGAGGACAGGTAGTTGAAAACAGGATACATACTTTATAACTCGAACAGGCAGGTAACTACTCAAGGTAAAGAGGCAGGCAAAAGACCATAACAAGGCACAACAGGGTTAAACAGGTACATAGCCCAAGTCAGGGCAGGGAATGGACAGTAAAGACCAATAGTCAAAACCAGAAGATCAGGCTGCTGAGGAAGCAGAAGCACCATTGGCGACAGTGGACTTTAATTTCATGCCATTCAGCATTGTGCTAGAGATATCATGTGCTCCTGAGCTTATCCTGTGTCAGGGCCCGAAGGCACAGTTTGGAGTGCGGACCAAGGAGGAAGCAACTAGGCAAACACAGTTCGTGGTACAAAGGATTAGGCAGAAGAATCGTCAGTTCAGGCAAAGGTTGGTCCAGGCAGCAAGATATCGTGGTCGAGGTTTCAGATAAATGTCGGTCCAGACAGCGAGATATCGAGGTCGAGGTTTCAGACAAAGGTCGAGAATCAAGAATCAATAGTAGAAAACACTCAGGAACTCTAGATAGAAGAACCTATACTTGGGCGCTGAGAGAACCTTCTGGCATCTTTAAATAGGCAGGATTTCGCGGCAAAACGTGCCAGATGACGTCATAGGAGGTGCGCCAGAATGCGCGCCGGCGCCTGCACGTTTTGGACGCCAGCGTCAAAAGGATGTGCCAGCGTTAATAACACTGGCATCCGACGGCCGCATGGCCTCTTCTGGGTGCCGCCATCTTGGATGCGCGGAGGACAGCCAGGACGCCTTACATCCTGTCTTTCGGCATGGCCCAGTGACATCATTAATTGAGCAGGTTTGAAATTCCTATTGGATGAGGAGCACATCAACATACTGATGTGGTCCCTGTTGGACAGGGCTCCGTAGGCCCCTTTGTATGATCAGCAAATTTTGGACCCAACACATGGGTGACCAAATCCAAGACAAATTTGCTACTTTGGTGACCTCGCAGATATATCAACTCCTCCCCTAATTGTGGGCAATGCTTCTGTCTGACGGGCAGGTGGCATTGTTGTCTCATCAAGTTGCTGCTAGTTAAAATCCTGTATTTTATAGGGTTATTGTGCACAAAAATGCTGGTTTCCAATTGTTATTGGCAACACACATGCCTTCTGAAGTGATCATACAAATTCATCTGCTGCTTTATATCCTCCACTAAAATGCTTATTGAAAGTCGCAGCTTGCGGCAACGAGCTGTGACTGATGCAGTTGATGTCACAATTACTCATTTAATTTATCATGTTAAACAACCCATTTTTCTTGCACAGGATACTCTGCCAATTTCTGATGCACAGAGAGGGGTGTTGCAGGCGATGACTACCTCAGGGTTAAACCACAGTAATTTCCTTTTTTTCTTTATTGTTTATGCTGGTGCATTACAATAGATACCTTTACAAGCTGAGTACATTGAATATGATATGTCAGGATTGGAGAAGGAGTTTAATTTAAACAGAATAATGAGCCACTAATCAACTGCTGTAATGCCATGTAGTGCAGGCAGCCAAGACTCGCAAGGTTAGCATTTGGCCTCTAGCCTCTTTAGGGATTTAAAGGTTTTTTTTTTAAATATATTGAGATTTATACAAAGTATAAAATGAAAATATACCACATTTCTACCTTTCATTGATTTCCACATGCTATTGTGTTGCATATTTGGTATGCAGTGCTTTTATATTTGCAGGCAAAATAGAACTCATTTATGAGCGGATACCATTGCCCATTTATTCATTAATATAATAGTTCCTACAGTTGGCCATACTACGTGACTCAATTCAAAAATTCTAATTTTTCTCCTAATTCAGTTCCAGTTTTTTCCCATGGACTTCAATAGAGTTTTCACACGTTAAACAGTGAGATGGGTTTTTCTCATTCTGGGTTTTCTCATCTCTGACTCTCTAGAGTTATATAAGCTTTTGAATCAGGCCCATAATGAGGACATCTACTGCTTAGGGTTCCTCAAGGGTTTAGTACTATATTTTAATGCAGTAATATGCCATAATAACATTTCTGCAGAGCCAGGCCAAGTAGTGTTGGCACCCAAGGCAATACTACTTGGCTCAGAAATCCCCCAAATTGTATTTTAAAAGAGAAGGAAAGGTCATATCGGTGGGAGGTGACAAATGTTAGGACACCCCCCAAGGATCGTAATTACTTACCTGGTCCGGTGCTCCAGTTAGCAGAAAACCGCAACAGCCCGGGGTAAATGCGAATGAGCGATTCTCTTCCTCCCTTCTTTCTTCATGTGGGTGCACATGCGCAGTAGCGTTAAATGACAGACTTTAACAAAAATGTTGCCTTTTTCTCTCTTCTTTCTTCTTGAAGAAAGAAGAAGGAAAGAAGAGGATCTCTTACTCCTAAGTACTCTGGGCTGGTGCAGTTTTCTACTAACAGGACCACCAGCCTGGGGTAAATTATTACAAATCTAGGTAGGTGCCCTAACATTTGGCACCCCCCATGGATTGGACCTTTCCTTCTCCTTTAAAGGAAAACTATACCCCCAAAATCAACACTTAAGCAACAGATAGTTCATATCATATTAAGTGGCATATTAAAGAATCTTACCAAACTGGAATATATATTTAAGTAAATATTGCCCTTTTACATCTCTTGCCTTGACCACCATTTCGTGATGGTCTCTGTGCTGCCTCAGAGATCAGCTGACCAGAAATACTGCAGCTCTAACTGTAACAGGAAGAAGTGTGGAAGCAAAAGACACAACACTGTCTGTTAATTGGCTCATGTGACCTAACATGTATGGTTTGTTGGTATGTTTGTGAGTACAGTGAATCCTACGATCCCAGGGGGTGGCCCTTATTTTTTAAAATGGCAATGTTCTATTTATGATTACCCAATGGCACATACTACTAGAAAAGTATATTATTATGAAAATGGTTTATTTACATGAAGCAGGATTTTACATATGAGCTGTTTTATGCAATATCTTTTTATAGAGACCTACATTGTTTGGGGGGTATAGTTTTCCTTTAAACCACCATTATAGATATGATACCAGTGTTAGTGTTGGCAAAGAGAAGCCTTGCTCATGATCCAGCTGTATCATTGCCTTGCAACCTTGTGTAATTTAATAATGATGACTTTAGTGATGTTTGCATATGGTTTCCCAATTATCCAACATAAACGACGTATAAAGACCAGATTATATTATAATGATGAGCCCTATGACTGGGGGTTATAAAGATCACTTGGAGGGCAGCTGGAAAAGCCTTGTTCTCAATAAAGATGCCAAAGGACTACTAGTTCCATTACCCATTCATTGGTAACCAAATTGGCACTGATTTATAATACTTATTAGTGGATTACATTTTCTATTCACTGCATTTACTATTCATCTATAAAGTAAAGTTGTAAAAAAGGAAAAAATAAATAGCGAGTAGCTAATGAAGGAATCGGCTTGGGTTTCAAGAGTCATCCTTCAATATGTACGTGACAGTGATACTAACCTGGATATATTGTTAGGGCACTGTCCGACAGAGTGATTATTGGAGCTACTGCGGGCGACCAAATCTCCCTAAAATGCTTCTTCACCGGCAATTATTGAAATCACTGGTGGTAAAACCTACACGGTGCTTTGTTTTACCAAAATCTCGCAAGGCAACTCCGGGCAACTTTTTCGTCATGTAGGTTTTACCACTGGTGATTTCAATTATTGCCGGTGGAGAAGCATTTTAGGGAGGTTTGTAGATTTGTGGCAGTAGTTCCAATTTATTGTGGTATTGTCCTTTATTTAATATGTTAATGTTCCCCATGCTACCTGCTTTGCTTTTTAAATATGGAAGAGTTCCTTACACCGGTGTACTGGGAGGGAAATTCAGATTTAATAATGCTCCTTTCGTCCAATAAGGGTGATGCAGAATCTAGAAGGTGGGAGGCATTATGAATGTACCATTTATGTACATTAATATGTTTGATAGGTTGCCTGGTTGTATTACTATATAATACACAAAAGCCATGAATATCCTGTAAATGATATCCTTATAAACGGTGAGTTCTGATGTCATCAGTTATAAACGGTGAGTTCTGATGTCATTTCTGTCACATGACTCACCGAAACTTGTGTATTATAATAAATAAACTACCCCCAGTTGCAAAATATGAGGATATTAGAAGTTACCTCGGAGTTTCATGACCTGTATAAAAACACTCGGCCTTCGTCCTCGTGTTTTAATATGGTCATGAAACTCCTCGGTAACTTATAATATCCTTATATTTTACAAAAGGGGGTACTTTATTCACTATATTACATAGAGTGAGCTGGAGCTATAAACTGGGAATTTATTATTATTATTAATAATATAGGAAAAATGTCCGCATTCACAGGACAAGAGTTTTTTTTTACAGTTTTTTTAGTTAATTACTGGGCGACTAACATTTCGGCTAGCAATCAGATTGCTAGCCAAAACGTTAGTCTCCTTATAATGAACTAAAAAAACTTTGAAAGATTATTATTTTAAGATCTGTGAGTGGGAACCTTTTTTTCTTTATGTATAGCATCGGTGTGGCCTTGCACCCAGGCAAGTGAACATTTTTTTTGTGAGTGCCGGCATATTTTAGGAAAGTATTATTAAAAATATGTATTGATAAAATACCAACATATTCTTCAGAGAATAAGTGGGTAGAAACGTTAAACATACAAAAAACATACAAAAAAACAGCAAATAACCGATACAAGAGGTTACATTTATAAAATGGCTGCATATTCTGCAGAACTGTATGATAAATGGGTATATACGTTACATATGCAAGAAACCATATAGGACCTTGCCCATCTCTCAAGGAGTATTAATGGCTATGTTATGATAAAAACAGATTTAGGGCACGGCTAGACATGGTGTTTTTACGTTGTGTTTTGTAAAAAAGCTCAGTCGAGCGTAAATGCTCCACTGAAACCACACGCGACAGACAACATGCGTTTTTCATGCGTTTCTTCAACATGTAGGTTTCTTTTCCCAACATGTACTTCTCATTGTTCTCATTCCCCATAATTCCGCTGGCTGGAAATAGAAAATAGAAAAGCTATTTAGAAATAGAAAAACTATTTACATGCAAAATGGAGCCGGAATGATCATCAATATGCAACGTAATTACATCACCAGCCTTAAAAACGTATATGCGTCATTTATCTCGCATATACCACACGCGGCCGCCAGCATGCGTTTTTCAGCACGTAGGTTTCTTTTCCCAACATGCACTTTGTCATTGTTCTCGTTCCTCATAATTCCTCTGGCTGGAAATAGAAAAGCTATTTAGAAATAGAAAAAACTATTTACATACAAAATGGAGCATGAATGATCATCAATATGCAACGTAATTACATCACCAGCCTTAAAAACGTATATGCGTCATTTATCTTGCGAGAATGTGGACGCCATATTTAAAATACGCTGCGTATTTACGTAAAGTGTGGTTTCAAACTTGCAGATCCCATAGAGTCTATTGATTTGGTAGTTTCTTGAAGTATTGGCATTTCTGCTAAAAAACGCCAATACTGACGTCCCGCGGCGAATTTCAACTTGCAACGCCCTGTGAGACAGGCAGAGCTTTTTTAAAAACGCCATGTCTGGCCTTGCCCTTAAAGGGGAAGGAAACCTAGTCGGCGCAAACCAGCCTCCCCCCCACCCGTTTGTTGCCCACCCTCCCTCCTCCCCCCCCTGGCCTACCCGTCCCGCTGGGCAAATGCCCCTTACTTGTTACTTACCCTTCTGCGCAGGACCAGTCCAGGGAGTTCACCGACGACATCTTCTTCCACGCGATCTTCTTCCTGCTGTGAATGGCGTTTTGGCGCATGCGCAGTAGGATCATTTCACCGGTACGGATCTACTGCGCATGCGCCAAAAGTCACACGCATGCGCAGTAGATCGTACCGGCGAAATGATCCTACTGCGCATGCGCCGTTCAAAGCAGGAAGAAGATCGCGTGGAAGAAGATGTCGTCGGTGAACTCCCTGGACTGGACCTGCGCAGAAGGGTAAGTAACAAGTTAGGGGCATTTGCCCAGCGGGACGGGTAGGCCAGGGGGGAGGAGGGAGGGTGGGCAACAAACGGGAGGGGGGGTGGGGGGTTTGCGCCGACTAGGTTTCCTTCCCCTTTAAGCTGGGGTTAATAAGGCATCCACATAACTAGAGGTAGACACAAGGGGTAGAGCGGTGCTAGGCACATACCTCTTCTGTTGTGTATCTCTAGTCTGGGCCTTTGTTGCCCAAGGTCAACAGCATGTTTAGGGGGTGAGGTGGCCAGCCAGGTTGCCTAGGGTCCTCGGCCAGCTTGGCCTGGCACTATCTAATATATATTTTACAAATAGTTGAGGACTCTTTAAATATAAAACAAGATCCATCTGCTTTGATAGTAACCAATACACTTCTAAAGAAACCCATGGGTCATCGTTAAACGGAGATATGAAACACAATCTAATATTATTTGCCTCACTTATTTTTTCATTTTCATCACATCTTTGGAGATTTGAAACCCAATCAGGCAGGTTGATGGGGGCTCGGCCTTTTCTTTTGTCTTTTTACTAGACCAAAACCATGTTTTATATTAGAGGGGGAAAAAAAGCAATAATAAAACTAGACTCAGCACCTCATGTAAATCGCAGGACCAGATGTGAGTTCTCTTAGACGTTCTGCTGGTGACCACCTGCTTTGTGTGTATTAAAAATCCTGTGTGGTAGCTGATGTCATATCGAATGCATGTGATCAGGAATAATTTTAACGACACAGACCGTATCAGGTTAGCGAGGATCAATGCAAACGGAATGTGTAGAATTCTGAGTTATTTTCTCTCCATCTGTTGTGGCAGATACAGCCCTAAATTGTTTCTAAAAGGGAAAATATACACAATATCTATAAGAATGTCTGTGCTCCAATTTCTTTTCCCTTAAACATGGCAGTTGTGGATACAGCTTAACGTTTCCACAGAATATCCCATCATACATATTAGCATTAATAGGGTGCTGCCATATTATTTGATTTGGTGGAGCCATTTACCATAATTACCAGTACAGGCTCACCTCTTTATTGTAGATAGATCCATTAATTAATAAGTTGCATTAATACATTTAATTGCAAATGTACATGGAAAAGCAAAGCTTCCTTCTACTATAAATAATATAAATGTTCACTATTTAACCTGTATGTGTGAGTGAGCCGTGGCATATTGTACATAGGTAAAATCTCGGGTCTACCTGCAAGTTGAAAAATAAGATCAACAAAGCTTTAGCCCGTTCATATTTCAACAGGAGGTTGGTACTCTAAAAATGAAATGTTGGGTATAGAAAGATTTGCCATGAAATTAAATTATGTCATGGTTTTTTTATTCCTCAATTACACTTTTTACGCTGTAAATAATTCACTCTACCATGTAGAATTCTCAGTTAATTATTCTTGAACCAATAAATGTAATTTTGTTTAGTTGTAATTTTGGTGTGTAGGCAGCCATCTCAGTGCATCCATTGTGCCTGATCCTGAACTTTCAGAAAGTCAGCACTTCATGATGGATCTGCTTTTAGATAAGCTATTGTTTCTCCTACTGAATTTAACTGAGTCACAGTGGGACTTGGATTTTCACTGAGTGCTATTCTCATATGAACCACAGAACAGTTATCTTGTACCAAGGAACAGTTATCTTGTGTCAGGGAGCTGTTATCTTGTTACATTCCCATTGTTTTGTCAATAGGCTGTTGGGGGGAGGGAGCTGGGTTACCATTAAAACCTGCAGTGTAGCAGTAAAGAAAGTTTATCAGAGCACAAGTCGCATGGCTGAGGGCACCTGGGAAACTAACAACATGTCTAGCCCCATGTCAGATTGCAAGATTCAGTATAAAATAATCTGTTTACTCTTTTGAAAAATGGATTTCAGTGCAGAATTCTTCTTGAGGAGTTCTATTAACTAGTAATTAGTGAATCTATCCTGTTTCACTTCCCCAAGAAACTTGCAAACTGCAAAAAAAATCATCTTTTTTTATTTTTTTACTAGTAACAATTTTTCTCGCTCTAAATACATTTAAAGTCAATGGGAGTTTTTTCTTTTGGCAACTTATTTTGTCTCTGCGACTTTTTTGTCCAAAATGCATTGAAGTCAATGGGTGTTTTTTCTTCTGGCTACTATTTTTGTCCAAAATGCATTAAAGTTAATGGGTGTTTTTTCTTATGGCGACTCTTTTTGTCCAAAATGCATTAAAGTTAATGGTTGTTTTTTCTTATGGCGACTCTTTTTGATCAAAATGCATTAAAGTCAATGGGTGTTTTTTCTTATGGCGACTCTTTTTGATCAAAATCATTAGTCAATTGGTGTTTTTGTCTCTGCGACTTTTTTGTTGCAGCAAATTTATGCTGCAGTTTAGCGAAAAAATTAGCAAATGGCAAAATGCTGAATTTCGTAGCGAATCTATAGCTGCCAAAAAAATTTGTTTATCATTACTAATAACTGTTTTTTTTTTTAAAAACATGTTTTCCCATGAAAGAATCCCTATAAATACCTGTATATAAGTACGTTTTAAAAAAAGTCAGTGCTCCTAATTAGAAATTCCTTTAGTAACAGTTAGGGTCATTTATTGATCACAGCTGGATTACTATGTGGCGGGCTTTGTTGCTCTGTTTTGTCCCTGTTTAGTAAAATTTCATGGGAAACATCTCATCATGTTTAGGTTGGGGTTTGCAAAATGTTGCAGCAACTCTGCTATATGAAAAGGTCAAGGAGTTGCAGTTGAGTTGACTTGATTCAGGCCGAGTACAGAGTTATCCGACTGAGCAGGTCACAAGGGTATTGGCCAGATATGTTGGACACACAACTGGATGGTCATTTTGTATCGGCTGCATAACTTAATGGAAATGTGGGGAAGCCTAGGCCAATCATTTCTTGGATTGGTTGATGATATAAAGGGGTGGGTTAACTTTTAGTATGTTATAGAATGACTTATTCGTAGCAACTGTTTTTTTTTTTAGAGTTTTAGAATTATTTGCCTTCTTCTTCCGACTCTTTCCCCTTTTAAATGGGGATCACGGACCCCATCTAAAAAACAAAAGCTCTGTAATGCCACACGTTTATTAACATTACTGCTTTTGATTATTGTTCTTTCTATTCAGGCCCTCTCCTATTCATATTCTCTTTTTCAAATCAACGCATGGTTGCTAGGGGAATTTGGACCCTGTCCACCACATTGCTGAAATTTGCAAGCTGGAAAGCTGCAGAATAAAAAGCTAAATAACTAAAAAAAAACACAAATTAAAAAAATAAAACCAATTGCCTCAGAACATCATACTAAAGGTTATTTCAATGGAGAACAACCCTTTTAATACACACATAACTGTGTTGCCAGCATACTTTTTCTATTTGGCCAGTCAGCTTTGGAACATTTAGAGGTTAATCAGTGTTTTGGCTCTGGATGGGGCACAGTGTTGAACCAACGATCATTTAGCTCAAGAGCATTAAACACCATGGTCTACAGTACAGAGTCAACAGAATCGCTTCTATATGTAAATATTTTGAAATCAAGGATTATTTTAGACTCATTCAGCAAGAAGTGAAGTCAGCGGAAGAAAATGGTAGACTGAATCAGGAGGGGCAACCAGTGGACAGTTACACAAGACGAATGCAGTCCTTAGAGATTGTCCTTCACAAAGGTACAATGATAATGGATAGGGAAGGCTCACCAGTGACCTGTTGGCATCTTGCAGTCCTTTATAGTCCTATATATTCTTTTAATAGTCTTTCAGAAAGGGTAAACTATGTTTTACCATGATGGTAGCCTGTAGGTAGCATAAATTGGGTCTACAATAACATACTGTAGGAAAATAAACCATGTTCATAAAATGCATGCAGTATTAAAATAGGTGTTCAAACTGCAACATAAGCTTCATTACTAAAATAAATCAATTAATAGCGGTGACGTTGGACCAATATTTATGTAGCTTTGACTTTCTCTGCCTGCACCATAAAATAAGCAGTTGCGCCGCAGTCTACTAATAAAAATACAGAATTACCTACACACCTGGTCGATTCACTGCAGTTTATTAGTGTAAAATTTAAACTTGTCTCACTATGTCTGTGAAACAGGACGAACTGTATTTATGCACGAACAATGCCGGTACTAATGGTTATGCTGCGGTCATATACCTGGGTGTTTTTCAAATTATTTACACAGCATGTAAAGGAAAAGACACACAAGGGACCTCGGCGAGGTGGAAAAAAATAGTATGTTGCTTTTGGTCCCTGTGCTGGACATTTGTCAAAAGAAAAATTAAGAGAAAGAGGGAAAAATAACCTTGTGTTTGGGAAAAACAGTGCCTCCACTCAACAGGGATCATAATGAAGGTCCTATAATACTGTTTAACCTTGTTCACATAATAAACATCTCTATTCAGTAAACAAAAGTTCCCTTAGCGTCTCTTCTTGTTTCCTTCAAGTCTCTCTTTTATTGGTCTTGTTCATCTTCATTGATGGATACCTGGTGGTAGAGTCCTGTGCTGAACCAATCTGTTTAACCCGCGACCCGGACCCGCAACCCACATACTTACCTGCTTGGACCCGCTAACCGACCTGCAAGTACCTTATCCGTAACCCGATCCGCGACCCGCTGACCATCAAGAAACAGGAAGTGCTGTCATTGTAAACCGGAAGTTACATCATTAGAAGCAGGTGTGATTCGAAAAAAAAGGAGTAAAACTCGCTATTGAGAAGACCCGCGACCCGACTTGCAAACCCGGAGAACCACCGACCCACGTCTATACCGGCTCCTGAAACTTCTACCTGCAACCTGCAGGGTACCGCAGGTTTTTGCAGGTACCCGACCCGCTGCAGGACTATACCTGGTGGTGCATTTATTTGATGACATAGACTTTAGGGGGCCTATTTATCAACAGCCTCATTTTTGTGGTTTTTTAAACTTTCTCTAGAACTACGAACGTCAAGAGATTTATTAAAATATCCAATAAAAAAAAGTTCAAACAGAACTAATTCCTAGCGGAAAAAAAAACCCTCTAAAAGTCCGAATTGATTTAGAGCGGTCCAATAGGATCAGCAGAGCTCCCATTGACTTCTGTAGGATCTCAACAACTTTTACCTGGCAAAGTTTTTTATTAGAGGTGTTTGTGGTTTTTACACTTCGTGAATCTCGAAGTTTATTAAATAGTCCCCTAAGCATCTACACCTGCCCTTTGGATTGCTGAGATGAGGGGGCTATACAGCCCTGCTTATAGCCAGGGATATATATATATATAGAGAGAGAGAGACTCCAGTGGCTTTTGGGGGGGGGGCAGCCCCCAAGTGCCTCTATTTTACACATATATATAAGGCCCATTTTTCGAGATTCCGGAAGTGACCTAAATCTGTGACTCCGTATGTTCAGGCCGCCCCAGACCTAAATACATCCCTTCTTATAGCAGCCTTGCAATGTCTCTGGTGCATTTTAGGAATGCACTGATTCCAGTATTATCTTGCGGGATACAGAACTGAACATTTTCTTAGGCAGGGTAATTTTGGGAGGTTTTATGCAGACCGAAAAATGCTAATTAGAATTAGTGTTAGGTTTGCTATTTTATTATGTCTTTTGTTGAGACTCCATATTTGACAAAATAGTACAAATATTAGTTTGTTGCATCCCTATTGCATTTGTATTGATAAATTCTGGTACTCATGTAACCCCTTTAGAAAATAATATTTTTTAAGATTTTCTTTTAATTTAATTTTTAAAATGTTGTATATTGTTGCTCCCCACCATTGTTATGTGGCTCCTGATGTTAGAAACTTAAACCAGTGATACCTAGTTGCTAGAGTCACTGACAGTTGCATCCAGAAATCCCTTTGACCCTTAAAATTTCTAGATCATAAAATCAAATGTGCTTTTGTACAGATACCTATGTTCCAGTCTTGTAGGCGCAATATTTCTAGGTCTCTTATTTTTTTAATGCATCCGATTCAGCGGCTCTGCTGTCAGAACAGAAAGGCTTAGTGGTGCAACAGAAATGCAAACTATTTCAAACAAGCAAAATAACTACAGACCAGTTTCACAGGAAGCTTTGTTCATAGTGTTCCCAATAAATCATTTGTAAATAAGTATGGGACCTGTTATCCAGAATGCTTGAAACCTGGAGTGTTTTCCAGATAAGGGATCTGTCCGTAATTTGGATCTCCATAGGGGGGTTATTTACTAAAACTCAAATTAAAATTTTTTATGAAAACAAAGTCGAACTAAGTTCCTTCCTTGAATTGAACTCATTTATCAATAATTTTTCTCTGAAAAAGTCAGGGCGACAAAATGTTGTGACAAAATAGACAGTCAATTCATATCAGAAAACTCAACTTTATCAGACTTTCGCTGCAAAAACTTGACTTTTTCAGTTTATCGGACGAAAACCCAGACTTTATCGCACTATCCAGTGCAGATCACAATGTCAAGAAACAACTTCAGGGACACCTGCCATTGACTTCAACATGACTTTGACAGGTTTGAGATGGAATATTTTAGCAGCTTTGGGGTATAGTAAATCTCTAAATATGCAAGTTTTTTTTTTTTTCACAAAAAATTCCAGTTTTCCCCTTAAAAACCTCGACCAGATAAATTTTAGTTTAATAAATGTGCCCCTAAATGTCTACTAAAAAAATCATTTAAACATTAAATAAACCCAATGGAATTGTTTTGCCTCCAAAAAGTAGTATATAAATATATATCTTAGTTGGGATGAAGTACAAGGTACAAGGGATTCACTGAATTCAGGATTTGGTTCGGGATTCGGCCTTTTTCAGCAGGATTCGGCCGAATCCTTCTGCCTGGCTGAACCGAATCCGAATTTGCATATGTAGGGGCGAGGAGAGATATCGAGTGACTTTTTGTCACAAAACAAGGAAGTAAAAAATGTTTTCCCCTTCCCACCCTAAATTTGCATATGCAAATAAGGATTCGGTTCGGTATTCGGCCAAATCTTTCACGAAGGATTCGAGGTTCGGCCGAATCCAAAATAGTGGCTTCAGTGCATCCCTACACGGTACTGATTTACTAGTACAGAGAAAAAGGAAATCATTTTTAAAAATGTGTATTCTTTTATTAAACGGAGTCTATAGAAAATAGCCTTTCAATATTTCGGAGCTTTCTGGATAACAGATCCCACCTGTATATTACATGAGCATCAGTATTTGGCCCCCAGAGCTTCATCTTCATCAAGAGGCCATTTCACATACATTTTTCTATTTTCTAAATTGATTTTTTTTATTTGAAAAAAATTTGTAAAATTGATTTAAAGTATTTTTTAAAATTGGCAAGAGAAAACATCCCCGAAAATCTCAGATTACAAGTATTCTGGATAATAGATCTCATAACTGTGCGTATATTTATATAGATATACAGATTTATATTTTATATTTATATATATATATATATATATATAGAGAGAGAGAGAGAGGTATAGGATCCCTTATCCGGAAACCCGATATCCAGAAAGCTCCGAATTACGGAATGGCTGTCTGCCATAGACTCCATTTTATCCAAATAATCCATATTTTTAAAAATGATTTCCTTTTTCTCTGTAATAATAAAACAGTACCTTGTACTTGATCCCGACTAAGATATAATTAATCCTTATTGGAAGCAAAACCAGCCTATTGGGTTTATTTAATGTTTAAATGAATTTCTAGTAGACTTAAGGCATGAAGACCCAAATTATGCAAAGATCCATTATCCGGAAAACCCCAGGTCCCGAGCATTCTGCATAACAGGTCCCATACCTGTGTGTATATATATATATATATATATATGTATATATATATATATATATATATATATGTATATATATATATATATATATATATATATATATATATATATAATATAAATCTGTTTGTAATAGAAGCTCATTCAGAGACGGGAAGTGATAGTTTGAAAAAAAAAAAAAGTAATATTTTTATTTTACAGGAAATGTAATTGTTTTCATTTTTTTTCATAATAATTCTAAATCTTTATCATTTTTGAAAAATATTTCTATGTCGTGGTGCTCAAATTATGGGGAATTCCTGGATCCCAAGCATTCCAGATAAAAAAAAATCTCATACCGGCATATAGATGTCTTTCTATAAATATAAATACGAGATAAGTGAATTAAACGTTCCTTTCCATTATACAGACACAAAATCGTATGCTTCTGTTTTACAGGAAGGTTGATAAATATTTTTTATTCCTATTTATGTTTTCAAAAAGCAAATCGCATCAAGAAGCAGAGTTTAAAAATAAAATTAAAAAAAAACAGAGCACAGAGAGCAATTTTTGTGTGTGTGTCATTGCTAATAGCGTTTGATAGAGTGCTAATTTGAAAGCCGCGGGATGGCTGCGTATGTTAATCACTCCTGCTGCGGACAAACCGACACACTAAAGCATTAGGTGCTGAGGTGTTTATTTTAACACAGGGGAGCATTTATCAAGCTCTCTCTCTCCCTCTCCCGTACATTGTCTCCCTCAAACCAGATGTACCACGCACACATTGGACACGGCTTGTAAAACGCAGTAATCCTGGATAGATTTTGCAGGATTTCTCAAATGAAGCATTTCTCTGATTTAATCTGGTTCCTTGCTTCTTTCTCAGGCTTCGCTTAAATCCAAAGTTTCACTCTTCACGCTGTGCAAAGACGTCGGAGGAAGATAAACAGAATAATAAAACTTTACAAATCATCGCTCCTTCTTTAAATGTTTTTTTTTTATTTTTTTTTTAACCGTGCGTGTTATGCTAGGAATAAATTCTGCACCCTGGTAGAGGAAGAGTTTTGTAAAAGTTAAAAATTCATGCTTTTGCTAGCGGCCGAGTTGTCCAGCGGTTAGTTTTTGTTTTTATATGCCCCAGTAAATAAACGTTCTGGTTTTCTGGTTTCACAGTACATTAAGCACCTAACCATCTCATGTGCTGGCTTCTACCCACCTCGTTACGGGAGGTGTAGCAATCTGATCCCTGGCTGCTGCTTTTCCTAACCAAGTGATTATTGATGCGGATATTGCAAATGCAGTGGGATGTAATCAACTGCGTTTTATTTTCAGAGGCACAGGCAGATATTTTCCAGATGCATATGAATTAAACATTTATGCAGCAGGAGTGATCAAATCCACGCCGCGCTTGTATAAAAACGAGCATGTTCCAGAATTCACTAAGGCAAAAATGAGAGCAAGATGATGATTGATGTTCACTATCTGCTCACAGTAGCGGGTGGAACTGAAGAAGAGCAATCTGTTTTGGCAAGTTTTAAAACCCATGGGGAGCAAAATAATTTGTGAATGAAAGGCTCAAAAATGCTCTGCTGTTATATATCTATCTGCTTGGGACAAAATGCTATGGAGGAAATTCAGTGACTAATGTTAGCGAAAATTCGCCAGCGTGACGTCATTTCGGGACTTCACTGATTTACTAACGGCCGCAGGTGTAACTTCGCTAGCGAAGTAGATAGACTCTAGCGCTAGTTTGCACTCTTATGCCAAGCGAAGTTTCGCTCAGGCAAAAGAGCTTTATTTTTCAAATTCACTAAGATGCGCCTTTTCCTGAACTTTACCTTCACCAGCTCAGACCAGGCAAAGTGCAATGGAATGTATAGGGCTTCTTCAAAAAAAAGTCCCAAAAAACTTTGGCGTCTTTTTACTTTTTCTGGGTGATAGGCTGCAAAAGTCCGTAAAAATGTTTTTGGGGACCCGGGCTCCCCCCTAACATTTCCTAACATATAAACTATACACTGGGCTCATGTGTAGGGCAATATAACATATATTTTATTTTATTAAAGTTTCCTGGGCTTGTGTAGTGTAATGTATTTGCTGCAACATATACATCCATTGAACTTTAACTTCCCGCCGTATGCAAATTAGCCAACTCTAGCGCAACTGTGCTTCGCTTGGCGCAGTAACGCCAACTTCAGTCACTCTTTACTGCTGTACTGCAAGTTGGAGTGATATCACTCCCTCCCTTCCCCTCCCCAGCAGCCTAAAAACAGAACAATGGGAAGGTAACCAGATAACAGCTCCCTAACACAAGATAACAGCTCCCTGGTAGATCTAAAAACAACACTCAGTAGTAAAAGCCAAGTCCCACTGAGACTGATACAGTTAAATTAAGTAGGAGAAATAGCCTGCCAGAAAGCAGTTCCATCCTTAAGTGCAGGCACAAGTCACATGACTGGGGCAGCTGGGACACTGACAATATGTCTAGCCCCATGTCAGATTTCAAAATTGAATGTAAAAAAAAATCTGTTTGCTCTTTTGAGATTTGGATTTCAGTGCAGAATACTGCTGCAGCAGCACTATTAACTGATGTGTTTTGAAAAAAAACATGTTTTCCCATGACAGTATCCCTTTAACACAAGTCCCTTGTCCTACGAGGCACCAATTCTACCATGTTAAAGGTGTACTAAACCCTAAAAAGAAATATGAGTACATATGCCAGCCTTTTATCATGACTTTTCTATTCTATATATTCAGTATATTGTGAGTGGGTCCCTAAGCTCAGGTGTGGGACAGCAGCCCAGAGCACGTGGGAATCAGCGGAAAAGAAGATGGGGAACAACTGGGGCATCTTTGGAGACACCGATCTAAACTGCTAAAGGGCTGTTATCACCTTTGTAAAGCCTTTTTATTAAGCTTTAGTTCTTCTAAAGCTTGTTCTTCTTGTACTATAATATCACATCATTCTGTGTTGGCTCATAAGTCTGTAGGGCTCATTGATGACCTACATTTGCAGTTGACCAAAAATGGATGCAGCCGTGAGAATTGAGGCCATTAATTTAAGGTATTTGTGTCCAAAGCTGCTTCTTGCATAATTGTGCTTTGCGCTGTTGCATCTATCCCACCTCCGGCTGCAAATTGTGCCCAAATTTTCCTATTGAGGCTGGGGAACCCTGGTGCTACTGCCACCTTGAAGGAATCACATACTGTATAACATGTTTGACCAATAAGACCATGAGCCAGGCTACCAACCTATTTTACCATGGGACAGGGTGTAAACTTTAAACTTTTACTATCCCATATTTGTACTTCAACTTTCATTATCCGTCCGTTGGCAAGAAATTTCCTCCACATTCCAAGCGTGCAAGCAATATTGAATCTAAACAATGAAACATAAACTTGGCAATACCTCATCACAACTGTTTTTGCCTAATCAGAGTCAGAATTATTTCCATCCAGAGAGGGAGCCGTGAGTGTACGACTAGATATTTATGGTAAGGGTGTGGGTCCCTGCACTGTCAACTCACAGCCTGTTTGAGAGCATTATATAGAAATATAGTGAATGATATGGTTAATTGATAAAAAAAAAAATATTTTGTTTTACTTAGTTACACCATGAATAAAATACAGTATATTATGGTTAATTCATTTAGAGCCAGAGACTTTTTAAATCTATATATTTAATTTTTTTCATAATGTATCAATAGAAGTTAAGATGCACCAGATCAACTATTTTGGAATTCCGGCGAATCCTTTCATGGGAGATTCAGGCAAATCCCGATCCTAATCTAAACCCTATTTTGCAAATGCAAATCAGTGCAAGGAAGGGCCACGGAAAACTTTTCACCATCCCCTTGTTCATGTGATCAAAAATCAAATTTTTTTAAGGATTCGGTTCATGAAGGCACTTGGATGTGGCCAAAGGGCTCCGATTTGGCCAATTCTAGGATTCCATGCATCCCTATAAATAAGATTATAGAATTGATCAATAGATAGACTCAGCAGAGTATACAAGGGGCCTAGGTGGTCTTGCTCTGAGAAGGTGCTCCTATTGGTCCAAATATCATAATTTTATACCTATAAAATGCAAACGGTGTTATAAATCAAATGTATTTATAAGTTGTTTATTGGCTATGAAACCAAGTAAAAAACAACAGAGTAACTATGGGATAAAAGCCTGGGTAGCTATGGTGCTCTCACCTACTGTAATTATATGGTTGGAGCAATATGAAGTACAAGTATGGGGTATGTTATCAGGAAAACCCATTATCCAGAATGCTCTGGATTATGGAAAGGCTATCTCCTACAGACTCTATTATAATCAAATAGTCCATATTTTTTAAAATGATTAGCTTTTTCTCTGTAACAATAAAACAGCTTGTACACGATCCCAACTAAGATATAATTAATCCTTATTTGAGGCAAAACCAGCCTATTGGGTTTATTTAGGTGGTTATTTACTAACCCCCGAATACCCTAAATTCCCCCAAATCCGAAAAAAATTGTGATTTTCTTTTATAAAATCGGACTTTTAAAAAAAATCAGAATATAAAAACACGGCATCTCAAACCTGTCGAGGTTGCATAAAAGTCAATTGGAACAGTCCCATTGATTTTTGGTTGTGTTGGGGGTTTCGGCAATTTCACAATGTTTTCAGAGCTTTCGGGTGGAAACTCAGAAAAATTCTGAGATTTCGGGGAAAAATCATGAAAAAATCATGAAGGAGCCAATATTGAGATAAATTCGGACCTTGATAAAAAGCCCCCTTAATGTTTAAATGATTTTCTAGTAGACTTAAGGTATGAAGATCCAAATTACTGAAAGATCCGTTATCCGGAAAACCCCAGGTCCCGAGCATTCTGGATAACAGGTCCCATACCGGTACATAAATTAGGAATGCACCAAATCTTGGATTTGGTTTGGGATTTGGCCAAATCCAGGCCTTGGCAGATTCGCATTTGGCCTAATCCAAGCACCAAGTGGAACACTAGCCAAGCCCTAAAATCACTTGACTTTAGACCCGATTCAGTGCGTCCCTAGCAAAAAAAAATAATGCATAGGATTCAGTTGTAATCATAGAGTAAGTGGAGGACCCCATAGTACCTCGTTGTTTAAGGAGAAAGGGAAATATTTGTCAGTTGTGACCCTCAAAAGGCATCTCAGGACCTACTTATTTCTTCAGAAACAACAGCTGGGCATGGAAGTTCATGAAACCTTCATACATATATACATGTGCATTTAATTTGGGTCTAAACCAGCAACCCAAGCAGGACTAAATTTAGCTTTATTGTCTGTTCTGTTCGGCTTCAAATAGAAGAAATCTGGTGAGGGTCACACTGTAGAACATTCTGAGTTGGCCATTCCCAGGATAACATTTCAGCATAGCTCCTGCTTTATACCCATAACTTGTGATTTGGAAACGATGACGAGAACAGTCTGCAGTGGCTCGTATAAAATCTGTAATCCCTTCAGGAGCAAAGGAAAGCTCTGTTTCTATTACCGGTACTAGTTAATCGTTTATTTGCTGTTAATCAATAACTCTGCAAACACTTTACTCAATCGGTGTATAACAGAATTCCTGACTTATCAGTGAAGCATCGAGTCGGGAGGGCAAGAAATGTTTTAAAATCTGATGATTCCTTTTATTAGATATAGGGATAGAGAGAGTCCTAAATTTGAGTTGAATTGAGATAAGCCAGAAAAATCATACATCGCCAAATAAATAAACCTCTCAACTACAATTTAAAATTTTTGTATACCAGGTTTTAATGTAAAAATATTGGAGTAACCATGTTTGTTTTACCTCATTTCTCCACCACAGTCTCTCCCCAAAAGCTATTATGCCCACTGCTAATATAGGCACCATCTCTCCCTACTATACCTGCTATCCCACAGTCACACTCCCTTCCCAGAGACTATTATCCACTGTTACTATAGGCACCATCTCTCCCTACTATACCTGCTATCACACAGTCACACTCCCTTCCCAGAGACTATTATCCACTGTTACTATAGGCACCATCTCTCCCTACTATACCTGCTATCCCACAGTCACACTCCCTTCCCAGAAACTATTATCCCACTGTTACTATAGGCACCATCTCTCCCTACTATACCTGCTATCCCACAGTCACACTCCCTTCCCAGAGACTATTATCCACTGTTACTATAGGCACCATCTCTCCCTACTATACCTGTTATACCACAGTCACACTCCCTTCCTAGAGACTATTATTCCACTGTTACTATTGGCACCATCTCTCCCTATTATACCTGCTATCCCACAGTCACACTCCTTTCCCAGAGACTATTATTCCAATGTTACTATAGACACCATCTCTCCCTACTATATCTGTTATCCCACAGTCACACTCCCTTCCCAGAGACTATTATCCTACTGTTACTATAGACACCATCTCTCCCTACTACACCTGCTATCCCACAGTCACACTCCCTTCCCAGAGACTATTATCCACTGTTACTATAGGCACCATCTCTCCCTACTATACCTGATATCCCACAGTCACACTCCCTTCCCAGAGACTTTGGTCATGGCCCCCTTTGAAGGTCCAACCTTTGGTTGGGCCCCCTTTGAAGGTCCAACCTTTAGTCAGGCCCCCCTTTGAAGGTCCAACCTTTGGTCAGGTCCCCTTTTGAAGGTCCAGCCTTTGGTCTGGGTCCCCTTTGAAGGTCCAACCTTTTGTTGGGCCCCCTTTTGAAGGTCCAACCTTTGGTTGGGCCCCCTTTGAAGGTCCAACCTTTAGCCAGGCCCCCCTTTGAAGGTCCAACCTTTGGTCAGGTCCCCTTTTGAAGGTCCAGCCTTTGGTCTGGGTCCCCTTTGAAGGCCCAACCTTTTGTTGGGCCCCCTTTGAAGGTCCAACCTTTGGTTGGGCCCCCTTTGAAGGTCCAACCTTTAGTCAGGCCCCCCTTTGAAGGTCCAACCTTTGGTCAGGTCCCCTTTTGAAGGTCCAGCCTTTGGTCTGGGTCCCCTTTGAAGGTCCAACCTTTGGTCCCTTCCCAGAGGCTATTATCCCACTGTTACTATAGGCACCATCTCTCCCTACTATACCTGCTATCCCACAGCCACACTCCCTTCCCAGAGACTATTATATATATGTCTAATTCTGGGCAGTGTCATTCTGTGACTACTAAAGCAAATAAAGTTCTGTCTTGCATAAAAAAGGGCATTAACTCAAGGGATGAAAACATAATTATGCCTCTTTATAGGTCCTTGGTGAGGCCTCATCTGGAGTATGCAGTTCAGTTTTGGACTCCAGTCCTTAAGAGGGATATAAATGAGCTGGAGAGAGTGCAGAGACTAAGTGCAACTAAATTGGTTAGAGGGACGGAAGACTTAAATTATGAGGGTAGACTGTCAAGGTTGGGGTTGTTTTCTCTGGAAAAAAGGCGCTTGCGAGGGGACATGATTACACTTTACAAGTACATTAGAGGACATTATAGACAAATGGCAGGGGACCTTTTTACCCATAAAGTGGATCACCGTACCAGAGGCCACCCCTTTAGACTAGAAGAAAAGAACTTTCATTTGAAGCAACGTAGAGGGTTCTTCACAGTCAGGACAGTGAGGTTGTGGAATGCACTGCCGGGTGATGTTGTGATGGCTGATTCAGTTAATGCCTTTAAGAATGGCTTGGATGATTTTTTGGACAGACATAATATCCAAGGCTATTGTGATACTAAACTCTATAGTTAGTATAGGTATGGGTATATAGAATTTTAATTAAAAGTAGGGAGGGGTGTGTGTATGGATGATGGGTTTTTATTTGGAGGGGTTGAACTTGATGGACTTTGTCTTTTTTCAACCCAATTTAACTATGTAACTATGTAACTATATCACTGTTGCTATAGGCACAATCTCTCCCTACTATACCTACAATTATTCAGGTAATTTGTAAAATGACTGCCCTTTACTAGTTACCAGTGGCAAACCAGAGAGCACTTTGTGATCAGTGTATAACAACTTATGAAATTAAAGCAAAGATCTGATTGGTTGCTATAGGTCACTGCAATGGAGCAGTTTAGCACCTATGCTGATTCATTAGCCCAGCTTTTCTTATGGGCATGTAGATGTTGCTGCCCCTTTAATACAAAGGTTACTTTCCCCTTAAAGCTGATTAATGTAATGTGTTTGTAATGTGCTTGACTCCATATACCACATGTGTGGTTTCAGTCGTGGATGAAATAACTCCTTGTGTATTTTTCCCCACTTCATGTTAGCGCATCGCCTCCCAAGCTCTCATAAGTGCCCTGTTAGTGCAAGTGAGCACACTAAATAAGCCTGTCACACACATAGGGAGAGAATAGTGTGATCCTTGTTTATTATTGTAGAAACGTACAATGAAAATCGACACAAGTCCCCTATTAGAGCCTGTTTCCTGTAAAAATATCGTGTCTGTTAAAAAAAATATATGGATGGGGTTAAAACGCTACAGAGGTAGATTTACACATAGACCTTAATTGGTCCAATTAACCTTATGTGATACATTTACAATTGCCTTCAAATTGTAAGCAGATGCTGGAAAGTCTCACTCGGTGGAACCTCCACATCTGTTCGGCTGGCTGGTAGCTCATGGCCACCAGAGAGGGGGAATGCTCAGGATTCTCTCCAGCCCCCACCCGCTACATGTGTTTCTCTGCCGTATGAAGAACATTTGTTATCATATTACCCAGTCTATATATTTCAATTGTGTCTAATCTGGCAATGGAGAGGGTCGAGCTAAGCCTCCACATTTTGACTTTGAGGTAGTTGATTTCAGCTTCTAAGTGCACAAACAAATGGCTTAATTGTTCTTGGGTTAAGAATAAGTTGTATATTTATTTTTCTGGAACGACCCCGTGTGCTTCAACCAGAATCATTTATGGTCTACTACCACCTTTGCCCATTATATTCTCTACTGGCGACTTCATATAGAAATGTCAGGCAAGTGGACTTCAGGTCCCATTGTGCAGAGGTGAAGCTTTTTGGGTGCCCAGGGGTGTACAGGGTACTGGTGGAGATTCTTATCCACGTGAAACTTAATATGTCTCCCAAAAGTTGAAGACATGAGCCTTAAAAAGGTTGTTTTGGGGTCTACTAAGTTCAGCAGAAGATAACAGGCAATCTAGCCTCCAACTTTATAAGGAATGCTTAACAGTATATTTTCCTACAGTTCTATTTCCCAACATGGAAGAAAAGGTGTGTGGGTTGGGAAGTCCCAGGGTGTGTTTTTGTGGATAAGGGTTGGGGTATAAAGGTGGTCGGGTCCCTTTCGAAGGTCCAGCCTTTGGTCAGGGCCCCCTTTGAAGGTCCAACCTTTAGTCAGGCCCCCCTTTGAAGGTCCAACCTTTGGTCAGGTCCCCTTTTGAAGGTCCAGCCTTTTGGTCTGAGTCCCCTTTGAAGGTCCAACCTTTGGTAAAGGCCCCGATAAACTCATGAAACTAGTACAGCTATAGAACAATATATGTGTATCAATGTATCACCCATATCCAGCAGCAAATAAATATATATTTACCCCATTCTTACCCTAACTGACCTTCAGTCTGGGATGTGGTGCATCTAGGAGAGCAAATGGCCATTTCCCCCAATTCTCACTAAAACTGACCTTCAGCCTGAGCCCCACTGCAGCTGCTCCAAGCAATGTGCAATAATGTTTGGAATTTCCTATAGGCACTTTACAGCCATAATTTGAAGCATATAGTGTCTTTATAAACACAAATAAATACTATGTAATATGTGGTCCGTTTTCATCCAGGAATTATGAATATTTATTGGGTAGAATTACAGCTGCGGAGCATTATCCATTGCAAACACTGGTTTCAATTTGCAGTGATATTAGCAGAGCTTTGTAAATGTGCTGAAAGTAAAACCAAAAGCGCACGTTTATTTAATTAAAAGCTTGTAATTCACTTCTGAGTATTGCATGTTTCTCCATTCATTCATTACGCTTCAGCTTTCATTACACAGAAGTATTATTGTACGTTAACATGATAGAGGACTGCTCATTTTGTGCGGATTATTAACGAACTGTGGGCAGGTCGGTTTTTTTTTTTCATCTATCCAATTCCCAGAACCAAGTTTTATATCAGCCTATTCAGCGGTTTGTCAAAATATGTCACATTTTTTGTGAATAAGGTGGTAGACCATAGGGGGTACATGCAGAGAGGTTTCTTGGCTGGCTACTGGTTGCAAAGAGCCTTGGAAATACTTCCAGCTGTTACGGCAAGAGAGAGATACACAGACATGTCAACTCACCCACATTTTTTGGGAGTCCACCTGATTCAAGCATCCCTCGCCCAGTCCACAAGAAGTATAATTTAACCACTCCATTTAAATGCATAGGAATATCACCCACAGTCCTCAGATATTCATCTGAAGCAGAGGAACAGGGAGCATGGTGGGGTGGGGCTGCGTGGAATAATGGCAGGGCTAGGGTGGAGGGTGGAAAAGCAAGTTCAGAGGCCAAGATGCAGATGGATCCCTTTAGATCTGGTTGGTATCTCTAGGCATCCAGATACTGCCATGCTGCAGTCAGTGCTGTGTTGCTAAATATTAGTTAGTTGGATGCAGTTTTAAAGGAGATGGAAAGCTACCAAAGCAGTTTATTATTAATAAATTAGCCACAATAGTGCTAGTTATGAGACTATGTTTATTCTGTAGAATGCTTTACCATAAACAACTCTAGAAGCTCTCTGTTTGTTTAGGATAGAAGCTGCCATATTAGCTTGGTGTGAAATCACTTCACTTCCTGCCTGAGTCTCTTGCTGCCCACTCATAGCTCTGGGCTCAGCTTACAGCAGGGAGGGAGAGAGAAGCAAACTGAGCATGCTCAAGCCCTAGCCCTGGAGGTGTATGCTGAAAACAGGAAGTCTGATACAGAAGCCCATGAGTACACAATTGAAGGGAAGAAATGCTGTGTCTCTTTTGACAGAGGACTCAGAGCAGCATTACTTTGAGGTTTTACTGGTTCATTTATACAGATCTTTCTGATAAAGTTTACTTAATTCTAGCCTTTCCTAATCCTTTAAATATGCCCTCCACAATGTGCAGCACCTGCTGTCTTTCAGACATTGCTCAGTGAGAAACTTGGAGGTCACTGATCATCCCACCTGACTTGTAGGAAATCGAAACCCCACCCCATTTTAACCAATATTGTCCTTGCTTTCCCAGCACATTTTAATATCCCTTTACGGGGCATGGAGCATTGTTGATCTTCCATTCTTCCTTTCCAACCAAAAGTGATTTGGGTTGACTATCGGCGTTTTGATTGTTTCTTCAATAACAATGCCAAGTTGCCGTTGCTCTCATAGAGAATTTTTGGAGCAATATTGTGTAATATAGAAAGAGACTTTTTGGAACACTAGAGTGCTTCCAATTACTGGAAGCTTGACTGGATCATCCCACCATAGGAAGTTCTCTAATCACTGTTGGAACCCAGGGGTCCATCCATCTTGTTTAAGCTACTGTGAGTGTTACAATCAGCCGCCAAACCTTTGCTCTCCATCCATACCCTCACAAAATTCCTCTGGGAAGAACATATCATCTGTAAAGAAGAAATAATTCTCTTATGACCTTCCGACGAACCACCAACTGTAGTGCTATGAAGTGTGCAAGACTGCTGGGAGCAATGGAGCTTCTCCATACACCTTGTAAATCAGTATCCAGCCAATATACTCTGTACAGTTCATTTTTCAAACTGATGGCCCTGACAGAGGAGGCCTACAACATGGTACCCGCCCGCCCATATGGGGTGTTCCTGGGTGTGGGGTAGACCCCCCTCTGTGACACAGGTGAATTCTCCATTTCTCTCGGCTTCTTCCCTTTCTCCTGAAGGGGTTACGGCTTCCCGACAGATGGTGACTAATATATATTCTGCTTTATGTCATGTCCACAATGGGTGTAAACAGCTATTGTAGCGACATTGTTATGGCCCCCCATAGCTAATTTCAGGAAACAGGCGAGCATTTTGTTCCTGTTTTATATTTGTTTGCTACCAAAAAATGCTGAGCAGGGGATTAGCTGGGAGCCTTGAGTTTGCTGTATTAAGAGCCTGATTGGGTATATTAAGTTTCACGGCTTCAGCATTCGCTCTCATGAGTTTTGCAGGTCGCACCAACACTCATTATTTCACTCAGCAGAATCCCCATCATTGCAGCTGACGTGCCGACTTGCACTGGAATTGTGCGTCCCATGGAAATAAGCCCTAATGGTGTTTCTGAATTTCCACCACTCGCATCTGGAGCAATATGCACTGACCTTTATAGTATTCCTTTGTGTGCGTTATTAAAGGGACACGATCAGCTCATAATTTCCCCTTTTTAATCACATTAATTTTGTTTTTTATGCATGACTTCTTAGTGCTGGCCAGTTCTGTCACTTAATAATGTCTAGTATGCATTATATTACATATATATGAAATTATATATATATATATATATATATATATATATATATATATATATATATATATATATATATATATATATATAAATACAAGAGGTCCTCTGCACTCAACCCATTATCAATAGATTTAAGACAGAGACATTTTGTGCATACTGCTACTAAAAAAAATGCCTTACCCTTTAAACAACACAGGGATTGTTTGTCCATATATTGCAATATATTTAAGCTGGCCAACTACGTCAAAGTCATCCCATATCTGGCCAGTCCTATGCTCAATTTTATCTGATTCATTAAGAATATATATATATATATATATATATTAGGGATGCACCGAATCCACTTTTTTGGATTCGGCCGAATCCCCGAATCCTTTGTGAAAGATTCGGCCGAATACCGAACAGAATCCGAACCCTAATTTGCATATGCAAATTAGGGTTGGGAAGGGAAAACATTTTTTACTTCCTTGTTTTCTGACAAAAAGTCATGTGATTTCCCTCCCGTTCCTAATTTGCATATGCAAATTAGGATTCGGATTCGGTTCAGCCAGGCAGAAGGATTCGGCCGAATCCGAATCCTGCTGAAAAAAGCTGAATCCTGGCCGAATCCCGAACCGAATCCTGGATTCGGTGCATCCCTAATATATATACATACACACACAACTATGGAGTAGTTTCCCTATACCTGACCTAAGCTTTTTTATCTTAATCTCTCTGACTACTGCTAATAAATCCTGTTTAGAGGTCTAAATCATGCACTGTTAAAAGATGTTTTGGCTGGCATCCTTGACCACTGGGACAGAATGTTCTGTTATACAGATAGCTAGACTCTCAGCCATAAAGCACGACAGGACTGCTGCTTACAATGGGTATCAGATAGGATCTGTGCAGCCACTGGGACAGAATGCTCTGTTATACAGATACAGATAGCTGCAGCATAGGCCATGTGTATGTGAGTTCTTCAGCTGAATGCATCATTAAAACAGTATTGAGCTGTGCCAATTTTCAGATCCTTGCTAATCTGTTTCCCAATGATTTTCTGTGCAGCCGAGGCACAAATCAGATCCATAATCTGCAGCCAGTGATATCCGCTAATAACACTTTAGCAGTTTTTTTGCCTAACAGGATTTACAGAATGAGGCACATTTACAGATTGCTTTGTTTATTGATCAGCGCACTTCCAGCAGTAGATCAATGATAATGTACTTCCCACTCTTTAATTGTTAATCCCTTTCCACGTATTAATAGCGTTCAGTGCCAGCGCCATGCCCTTAACTGCAGCTTGGACTGTCGGCAATGGCAGCCAAAGCTTTACGGCTCTCGAAAATGGCTGACATGGCGTCAAAGGAATGGAAGTGATTGAAGAGTTTTGCAATTCAATCAAGTTAGGGTTCACCTCCTGGCGCCAAGTCAAAATAGAGGGGGCACTGACTCTGTGACTACTGCGTGCCCTAAGAGAGTATTAAAGCCAGTGCAGTCCTGAATGGCAGAGCTCTGCTAGGGAGCTTTGGCACCCAAAGCAGATGCATTACCCATATGCCCTAAATATACACTAGACATTATATTATAAAGGCCATTTAAGGGCAAGTAGTGAATAAGTGCTACCTTAAATGGACTGATATTGATACCAACTCTTGACCCAGTCAGGAACCTTTTATGGATACAACACAATGCTCAGATCAGGAGTCAGATGTTGAATGTGAAGCCTGCCAAATCCTATTGGGATGGGTCTGCACCGGCCCACCATGTGATCTGATTGTAGGCCCTATGATAGGATGAGCCCAGTTTAGGGGGCTATCTGGATGGTCATATCAGGCAAAGATTTGTTTGGGTGTGCGGATCTCCCCATGTCAACCTTTAAGGCCCCCATACATGGGCCAATAAATGCTGCCGACTCGGCAGTTTATTGGCCTGTGTGTGGGGCCATCCGATGTGCTTCCACGATCGATATTTGCCTGTAAGTCTGCCAGATCTCGATTGGGCAGGTTAAAAAATCCTGTCGGATCGTGGCCGCATTTGTTCGTTTATGCTGTCCTGTGATCTGCTCGCCCATATTGGATCCATTACTATCCGATTGTTGAGGCCTAAGGGCCCACGATCGGATCAGCCCGATATCTCCCACTTCAATGTGGGCATATCGGGGAACGAGTGGATCTCTATGTCTATGGCCAGGGATCTCTTTACATCTGCAGAATAAATATACAGGTAAGGGACCTGTTATACAGAATTCTTGGGACCCGATGTTTTCCATGCCTGTAATGTTGAGAGCCATGACTTCAAACAAAAGTAAAGGTAAAATCACTGTGGCAAGTTTTCACCCTTGCTGATTCTAATAGATTACCTTCTGACCCGCCATCTTTTTCCAATTTTTCTGGCATCTTCCATTTGGTTTGGGCGAGTATGTGCTTAGTAACTTTTGCCAGTCCCCTTCTTGCATATGGTGGATATTCATGCAATGGGAAAGGAAGTGAAAAGGGGAGGGATTTGGCAGACCCCTTGTTGCATCATTAGTAAGCACGCTTCACACTCCTCATCAGTAAGTACCCTTCTCACTGTCATCTTCTGTAAGTGCCCTTCTTGCTGTCATTATCAGTAAACGTCCTTTTTTACTATGTTATCAGCAAGTGCCCTTCTCATTGTCACCCACAGTAAGTACCCTTCTCACTGTCATCTTCTGTAAGTGCCCTTCTCCCTATGTCATCATCAGTTAGCACCTTTATTACTATGTCATCAGTAAGTGCCTCTCTCGCTATGTCATCATCAGTTAGCACCCTTATTACTATGTCATCATCAGAAAGCACCCTTCTAATTGTCATCCACAGTATGTACCCTTCTCACTGTCATCTTCTGTAAGTGCCCTTCTCGCTATGTCATCATCAGTAAGCACCGTTATTACTATGTCATCAGTAAGTGCCCTTTTCACTCACTGTCATCATCAGTAAGTGTCCTTCTTACTATCATCATCAATAAGCGCCCTTGGAATTGTCATCCAGAGTATGTACCCTTCTCACTGTCATCTTCTTTAGATGCCCTGCTTACTGTCATCATCAGTAAGCTCCATTCTCATTATGGTACATGCCCTTCTCGCTGTCATCCTTAGTATGTGCCATTCTCACTGTCATCCTCAGTACTTTCCCTTCTCACTGTCATCTTCAGTAAAGGCCCTTCTCAACATCATCTTCAGTAAGGGCCCTTCTCAACATTATCTTCAGCAAGGGCCCTTTTTCAACGTCATCTTCAGTAGGTGCCCTCCTCACTGTCATCTTCAGTAGCTGCCCTCCTCACTATGTCATCATTAATAAGTCCCCTTCTTACTGTCATCATCTTTACTGGTGATAAATGATAGCGCTGCTATCAACACACAACTTTCCTGCTTTTACTTTTCAATTCTAAACCGGTGATAAGCAGCTTTGTTGCCTCTAGCAAAGCTTGTGGGAGATTCTGGGAGTTTAATTAGAAAAAAAATGATTTCTCAGATGAAATTAAAAAAATTAAAGAATAATTATTATTTTCTGAGGGTATGAAACTAGATCCAATTAGAGACAGAGATCTATTTCTCTAATTAGAGATACTAGGGGGCAGATTTATTAAGGTCCGAGTTGTGTTTTCCACAAAAAAAATTTTGAGTCAAAAATGTATTTTTCTGGTTAAAAAAAACTCAAAATGTTCGAGATTTATTATGCCCCAACCCTAGAAATAGCTTGAATCCAAAAAAAACACCATCTAAAACCTGTCAAGGTCATGTGGGAGTCAATGGCAGAGGTCCCTTAAACCATTTGAAGATGTAAATAGCCTTCATGATGTTTGAGGTTTTTTTTCGCCTGAAAATTTGTGAGTTCATTTGAGTTCATTCAAGGTCTAAGAAAAACTCTAAAATTCGACCTTTGATAAATAACCCCCCTAAGAGTTGTAGTTCTCTAACAGCTTAAATAACAAAGGCTGCGTACGATTGGTATAGTATATCACTGTACCATATAGGTTTATACGTTTGTATCTATCCAGCCACATTTAAATTCTAATGAGGCCCTTTCCAGATGTGCAGTAATGAAATTATAAAACAAGGAGCAATTTCAGATGAAAAAGTGTCTTCAATAAACTTTCTAATGTCTGGCCACTGTCCCGAAACCTCTGTCCACATAACAGCATTTAGCTTCAGTAACAGGATTTCCCCTTTGACCCTCGGGTGAAGTGACCCTTTCTCTGAGTGGAATTTATACCGTGATTTAAGCACATTATCGTCTTAATCCAATAATTATTGACTCTGTAAAAGTTTAAGTTTGTGTGAATTGTCCCGTAGGTTTGATTAAGGACAAATCTCAGAAAAGTGCTGACAGGACACATAAGACATTTTTTTCTGAGATATCTGAATACCCCAAAGTGTATTTGGTAAATAAGGACAGCTGTGTATTCTCCGGATGGATACCAGCAAATTTTTACTTGGATACCATACTTATTATTATTATATAGCAAAAAAATATATTTTTGCATCATTTAGAACTAAAAAATGGCATTTTGCAATTATAATTTACTTGTCAACACTTTTTTAAGACAAAAACCCACCACCCTAAATCAATATCCAGAATGCTGAGGACCTGGGGTTTTCTGGATATGGAATCTTTCCGTAATTTTTATCTCCATACCTTAAGGGCAGAGACACATGTGGAGATTCGGGGAGATTAGTTTTCCGGCGACAAATCGCCTCTTCGGGCGACTAATCTCCCTGCAATGCCTTCCTGCCAGCTAGAATCTGCAGTAAATCGTCGGTGGGATGGCACTCGGAGCACTTCGTTTTCCGAAGTCACCCGAAGTTTCCGCGTGAGGCAACTTCGGGCGACTTCAGAAAACGAATTGCTCCGAGTGCCATCCCACTTACCGTAAATGATTTTTTAGTAGACTAACAATCGAATTTTAATTTTTTTCCACAAATCTCTAAAAATTTGTGGCCTTCTAATTTTTTTTAAAAAAGCTCTAAAAATTTGAGATTTGTGAAGTGTAAAAACCACGAAAACCTCTAATACAAAACTCATGACATTTGTAGCAGAAGCGTAACTAGAGGGGGGCGGGCCCTGGCGCAGGACGCGCAGCCGGGCCCCCGCCCCCCTCGGTACACCTGGAAACTGTCCGGGAATGTGCGGCGCGCGGACTGCCGGGGGACCCTGAGGGGGTGCGGGCCCTCGCACCCCCTGCTCCCCCGGTAATTCCGCCACTGATTTGTAGCTATTGGGGGTTATTTATCAAAGGTCGAGTTTCAGAGTTTTGTGAGCTTTTTTTAAACCTCGAATGAACACACAACTGGAATGGTTTCTAATTTATGAAAAAACTCAAATTGATAAGAGTTTTTGGCAGAAAATAACTCAAATCACTCAAGTTTTCGAGCAAAACCCACCAAAAGACTTGAACATCATGAAGGCTACAAACATCTTCAAATGGTTCAAGGGACCTCTGCCATTGACTTCTATGTGACCTCGACATGTTTTAGCTAGTGTATTATGGGGATTCAAACTATTTCCAGCTTCCAGGTATAATTCATTGATTTTAATTAAAATTTTAGTTTTTTTACTAGAAAATATAGTTTTGACTAAAAAATACCCTTGAAAACTTGGTGGGCCCCTGGTATCCCAGTCTGACACTGATAACCCCCTTAGAGTTGTGGTTTTAAAAACTACTAAAATCATGAAAATGAGACAGTTGATAAATAGGCCTCTTAACTGGAGATTCAAATTACAGAAACATCCCTTATCCAGAATACACCAGGTCCCAAGCATTCTGAATAACATATCCCATGCCTGTAATGGTGAGGTTGCATGGACACTACCTGCTAGGGTTGCCACCTTTTCAAAAAATTTTAACCAGCCAGTGGTGGGGGCAGGAACTAAAGGGTCGGGCCTTGATGCAAAAAGGGGCGGACTGTGATGGGGAAATGGGAGGAGCGTGCTGCAAAAGGGGTGGGCCCACGCTGCACAATGCCAAGAAGACGAAGAAAAGTTAAGTTCCACCGGAGGCCAATGGCTTTTCTTAAGAATATTACAAATTACCAGCAACTACATTGCCGGTAAATTTGTAATACCGACCCCGGCCTTGGCAGGTGTTTTACCGGCTGGGTGGCAACCCAACTACCTGTGTAAGGGCAAAGACACACGTGGGGCAACTTCTGAAAAGGATCCGAGTGCCATCCCGCCGGCAATTTAGACTGTAGCCGACGGGAAGGCAGTTCGGGGAGATTAGTCGCCAGAAGAAAAGGAATCTCCACGCGTGTCTCTGCCCTTACTTCTAAGCAGAGCGGCACCCAAGATTTCTTCCATTTTCCTTTCTTAATACGTTTTATAGAACCTTGGTTTTTTTTGGGGGGGGGGGGTTTAGGACGATCCAAAGCTGTTACCTTTTGAAATAAATCCCATACTGCTTTACATGGTAATCCAGCCACAATTGATTTTTTTGGGGGAGGTCAAAGCAATGGCATGCTCAGAAAATGGATAAAAAGCCACTTAACCAGCTCATTTCAGTTCCCAGACACTTGCATGGTGGGTGTCTTTTCATTGTGACACTTATCCCCCCCTGTAAGAGGCTCGGCCGTCCTAAAGACACATCAAACAGGGACATTGTTGTTGGTATTGAAGCTCAGCTCAATTTGTTCAACTGCCCAATAACAGTCTTCAAATGAAAGGGATGCACGCTCAGAGATTAGTCCCATTCAAATGATAAATTAGATGCCACCTTCTTTTATTAACACCAAATACAGTAGGAAATTACATGAATTTTTACTCCTATTTCAAACAAAATCATAATGCCTTAGGAATAGATAAAAACTAAATTTTTCAAAATGTCAGTTCCACTTTTTGGAAACGAATTATAGTAATTTCAATGTTTCTATTGCCGATCAATTTATTTGTAGAAAAAAATATATGACAGTCTCTCAGGCTTTTTTTCTGTTTTTTTGTGTACCACTTTTATGTAAAAAATATTCATAGTCATTTAGAATTATTTGTTTCTAGAAAAATGACATCAAAGCTTTTCAGGCCATATTTATTATGCCCTTTATAACATCTGCATGAACCTGAGGCTGGTTGAAACAAAATAAATAAACCTTCATCAATAATAAAAAAATAAAATAAAAGCACTTTATTTGAATTTTTAAAAAATTAGAAATGTAGAATTTATTTAGAAATTAAGAGGTTAATGTATTTTTTTTTTAAAAAAATGCTTATGGTTATGCTTCTTATAAAATCTTTAGTGCTTCATTTAACTGTAGGCTGAAAATCAATTATTTTGTATGTGATTTGAATGATAAAATACAAATCAGCAAGAAAATACGGGAATATCTTCATATTATTATGCAGGGAAAACAAGATGCCACAAAGATGCCCTAAAACATCATAGAGTAAATATATTTTTTTTTTATTGCTATAATTTTTTCATTTGAATAGGGAAATTAAATAAAATGCTACTTGTTTCATCAATGGAAGTTTTAAATTTTGTAGAATCTCCAGTGCCATATCCCCAAAAATTGTCCTAAAGTACGGTTTATATATTCTTAAACAGAACATAAGTACAGAACTCAAGCATTATATTTCCAGCCAGAACACTCTCTATGACATATGGGAGTGCTATAAATCCATTATCCTGAAACCCGTTATCCAGAAAGCACCAAACAATGGGAAGGCCATCTCCTATAAACTCAATTTTAAGCAAATAATTCTAATTTTGAAAAACGAATTTTCCGTTTCTCTGTATTAAAGTTACTTGGTGTTAATTATGCTGCATGAATCCTTATTGGGGGCAAAACAATCCTATTGGGTTTATTTGTGGGGTTATTTACTAAAATCCGAATTTATCTCATATTTTATTTTAAAAAAACCACAACCAAACTCCCATGCCTATTTTTATCTTATTTATTAATGAAAAAATTAGATTTAATTGGATTGCAGAAAAACTCGATAAAATCGAGCAGATTTTTCAGACTTTTTTGCGAATTGATCTGATTTTTTTTTTAGGGATGCACCAAATCCAGGATTCCGTTTCAAGGTACCGAATCCAAATCCTAATTTGCATGTGTAAATTAGGTGTGGGAAGGGAAATCATATGTAAATTAGGATTCGGTTTGGTAGTTGACCAAATCTTTCACAAAGGATTCGGCTGAATCCCAAATAGTGGATTCAGTTCATCCCTAATTTTTTTGGCTTTTTTCCAAAATTGCTCGTACTTTTAGAGTTTTTGCCCGAAACCCCCCGAAAAAGTTGGATTTTCTGGCTAAACCCAGCACAGACCACAAAAACTTCAAATTGAAATAGGTGCCACTCCTATTTATAGAATAGACAATTCTAAGCAACTTTTCAGTTGGTCTTCATTATTTTTTAGAGTTTTTTTTCTTCTGAGTCTTTCCAGCTTTCACAAGGGGATCGCTGACCCCATCTGAAAACAAATGCTCTGTAAGGCTACAAATGTATTGTTACTGCTACTTTTTATTACTCATCTTTCTATTCAGCCCCTCTGCTATTTACTACGTGCCAGGTTCTTATTCAAATAAAGGGGTCATTTGTACCCTAAGCAACCAGACTGCTGAAATTGCAAACTGGAGAACTGCTGAATAAAAAGCTAAATAACTCATAAACCACAAATAATAAAAAATTAAACCTAATAGCAAATTGTCTCAGAATATCACTCTCTACATCATACTAAAAGTTAATTTAACAGTGAACAACCTGTTTAAAGGAAAACTATACCCCCCAAACAATGTAGGTCTCTATAAAAAGATATTGCATACAACAGCTCATGTGTAAAACCCTGTTTCATGTAAATAAACCATTTTCATAATAATATGCTTTTTTGTATTATGTGTCATTGGGTAATCAGAAATAGAAAATTGCCATTTTAAAACATAAGGGCCGCCCCCTGGGATCCTAGGATTCACGGTGCACACAAACATAGCAACAAACCATACATGTTAGGTCACATGAGCCAATTAACAGACAGAGTTCTGTCTTTTGCTTCAACACTTCTTCCTGTTACAGTTAGAGCTGTAGTATTTCTGGTCAGGTGATCTCTGAGACAGCACACAGACCATCACATAATGGTGGTTCAAGGTAAGAGATGTAAAAGGGCAAGATTTACTTTAATATATATATTCCAGTCTAGTAATATTCTTTCATACGCCACTTAATTTGATATAAACGATCTGTTGCTCAAAGGGGAACTCCAGAAAAACATAACGTAAGCTTTTTGAAAAGTAAACATAATTTTAAGCAACTTTGCAATATACATCAATTAAAAAATATACAAACTTTTCATGATTTTTAAAGGTTTGGAACAGTTCCCTAAGCCTAGCCCCCTGTTCTTCTGCTGATCCGTCGGACTACTTTGCTGAGCTGACTGACTACTGTAACTTTGTATCAACAGCCATCTGTCCTCAGCCTGCATCCTCCAAACCCCACAATTCCCTGCACATGTGATTTCAATAAGGAACGAAACATCACAGTACAATACATTTTGGGTTATGTAGTTCCTGTCTGTAAGCTGTGGAGCAGTTGTTACAATTTGTAACATCAGTGTTTAGTCCCTCCTTCCCTGCCAGGATTTTAAATGATGCAGAAAGAGAAGAACTATTAAACAGCTGGATTTCAGCATAAAAATTGGTATTTATTCATACTTTTTGAAGAAACAGGTAACTGTGATGGGTATATTAGGGGTTTCTGTGTTATGTGGGACTCTTTGTCAAAATTTGGTTTGGAAGCCGGATAGGATTGCCACCTTTATGTCTGGCTGAGACCGGACGGGGGCGTGTCTGTGATCTCAGTGGGCGTGTCTGCGACATCAGTGGGCGGACCCGTGATGTCAATGGGCGGGGTGATGACGTCAGTGGACGGACCCGTGGTATCAGTGGGCGGGGCTATGACACGGTGATCAGCGATTGGCCGATCGCTGTGTCAATCAAGGGAATCCTGCCCGGTTTTCCTTATTTGGAAAACCAGGCAGGAAGTATAGACCCGCGCAGCCCCTCAAAATACTGGGCTGTTCGGGTCAAAACCGGACAGATGGCATCCCTAAAGCCGGAGTTCCCCTTTAAGTATTCATTTTGGGGGTATAGTTTTCCTTTAATGAGCCTGCATGCTTTGAGCTATGCCCATTCCAAAGGAAGGGGCACAAAGTGATGGGGCAGCAGTGTGTTAAATACAGCGATCAGGAAGCATAACAAAAAATACACCGTTTTATAAATGCCGTTTATTTTATTTTACACTGTTTTTAATAGTGTTTGATAAATAAACATCTACGACTCCCTTTCCCTTAAATAAGCCGCGCCCATGAATTCTGCTTTTATAGGTCAATCCTCTTCCGAATAAATGGTATATAATTTATACCATTCCGTTTATACTGTGCTTTTGTGTGTAGGCTCTGGTCCATTACCAGAGGGATAAGGTGCTGATGAGCTCTCCGGCGTTGCGTGTTAATTAAAGCAGTCGTTAAGGTTCTGTTGCTAATAAGGCAAAGGCAAAAAGCTTCTCCTTTGTTTCAGGCTCTCTTGGCAGCCAGCGTGCAGCTCTCGGCACCTCTGCAAGAGAGAAAAGGAATTAAGTCAATAGAACACTATACTGGGCCTGTAACAGAGAGGTCACGGCTAGCCCTGCCTTACCTGGTATCTGCCTGCGTCTCCATTAATTCTCATTTATTCCAGAGGAGGACGAGCGGAGAGACCATCTGGGTCCCCCTGTCTGAGTCGATCAGGAAGTAATTCCTTCAAGCAGTGCTGCGATCATGAACAAGTGCACAAGTCAATCTGCTGCACCTGCTGATAAACAAGAGCCCTTAATTAGCGCCAATGTTCAATCAGGGCGGTTAACTTGCTGCCGCACCGAGCAGTTCACCCCAATTCTGCAGCAAATGGAATTTTCTAACCATGAACTCGAAACCCCCCCCCCCCGCCAGCCAAAATGAGCACTGCTTCCAAAGTCCAGCAGCAGAAATATAGAGTACAGAGTCTTCATGTTGTAAACTCAGATTCCATTTGTTCTATTTGGAACATAATATTATATTAGTTTACATTACTGTATTCTTAAACGGAAATAAATATTTTAAAGCCATGTAAAGGGAACTGGTCATACTTTGTCGGGCTGTAAAGGCCATACTGTCATTCCAAAATATATTGCACTTGTAAGTACTGCTGGGAAGGAAACCGGGATGATTGTTGTTTCCTGTGCTGTTTACCCTTTTTCATAAAAATTATGCTAATGAACACAATAAGACTAGGGCCACACGAGGTTCGAAATTCACAGGCAGTAGCCTCCTCCGCATTTAGTAGATTTGAATTGGCTTTGGCGCGAATAGACTCGCTGGATTTTGGTGAACTGTGAGTCTCTGCATTTTGAAAAAGAAAAGAGAGGAGGCTACTGACCACAGGGCTGGAATCAGTCAGCGGATTTCACCCCCTGTATGGGCTTAAAGGAGAATTCAACCCCCACTAATAAAAACCCCTACCCTACATAGTCCCCCCTCCCTGCCTGAAAATGGTGTCCGTGAGCTCTGCTGCGCCGACTCTGCAACAAGAGGTATTTAAAGGTTTTGATGCATTTACAGGTGTTATCACCTGAGCAGGGAGGGGGGACTGTGTAGGGTAGGGGATAGGGGTTTTTATTAGTGGGTGGGTTGAATTCTCCTTTAAAGGAAAACTATACCCCCAATATGAATACTTAAGCAACAGATAGTTTATATCAAATTAAGTGGCATATGAAAGAATCTTACTGAAACTGGAATATACATTAAAGTAAAAACTACCCTTTTACATCTCTTGTCTTGAACCACCATTTTATGATAGTCTGTGTGCTGCCTCAGAGATCACCTGACCAGAAATACTGCAGCTCTAACTGTAACAGGAAGAAGTGATGGAGCAAAAGACAGAACTCTGTCTGTTAATTGGTTAACATGTATGGTTTGTTGGTATGTTTGTGTTCACCGTGAATCATATGATCCTAGGGGGCGGCCCTTATATTTTAAAATGGCAGTTTTCTATTTATGATTACCCCATGGCACATACTACTAAAAAAGTGTATATATATATATATATATATATATATATATATATATATATATATATATATATATATATATATATATATATATATATATATATATATACTATAATACTATATACTATAATATCTTTTTATAGAGACCTACATTGCTTGGGGGATGTAGTTTTTCTTTAAGGCATAGGTTCCCAGACTGTGGTCTGCTGCCCACCCTGAAGGATAAAGAGGTTTTCAGGTGATTTGAGTGCCATGTTTTAAAATAGACCATAGCTTAACAAAGAAGCCCAGAACTACGATACATTTGGTGGCATAACTATGCCCCTCGGCAGAGAAGGGTGCAAGAGCATGTTAATTTCTGTCTGGGGGGAATGTACCTCTGTACCTCTCACTAGATAAAAAATCCGGCACAAGGTGCCTATCACAGGGTCGGCATTAGCAACCCATCTCTGTCCTTGTCTGTAAGTGCAGGGTGCAGCATAGGCCTGTGTCCACCACTTCTAAACTGGTGCATTTAAATGACTTGCGACTTAGGGGGAAGGGCAGGGTCAGATTGGGCTGGTGGGACACCAGGAAAAAACCTGACAGGCCACGGCCCTCATGGGCCCCATCGATCCAGGCCCACTTCCACCTGAGACACTAAACTGGCCCTATCACCAGCCGCAGCAAGAGAACAAGTAAGTGCTCGTGGAGAAGGTGTTGGAGGAGGGTTGAGACTGGGGCAGGGGGGCCCAGAAGGGGGGTTACAGCTGGGATAGGGGACCTTGTACCCTCCAGTCCAATGCTGGGAAAAGGGGTACTCCTATGTTCTGCCACTCCCCTCCTACCCCTAATGAATACAACACTGTCAAGGAAAAGTTCTAGTAATGGGGTTTAACAGACACTGTAAAGACCAAAAACAAATTTCAGCATTACAGAATTTTAGAAGAGATGCAATACAGGTAATAAATTGTTTCGCTCTTGCCTCATGCTTTTTGAGTTGTCCTCCCATATAATTTAGGCATATAAACAAAGAGATGCAGCCAGAAATCATACCTTTTCTGTATATTTCTGATCAATACCTATGGGCAGCGCTGATCTGTCCAGTAAAAACACTTTTCTTGCCTAATCTCCGGACACTGCAGCCATTTCCAAGATTCACTGGAATTCTTTGTGAAATGAGATGTAAGTGGCCTGTTTGTGCCGTAATCCCTTGGTACATACAGGCTCATCCCATTCTCCACATTGTTTGGGGGCAGATGACAGGGACCTCAGCGTATCTGTTTATCAAAGGGTTTTGAAAAAGAATGTTTGTCTTTTCCCTTCCCTATGTGAAGTCTAGGATTCCACTGAGATAAGCCGGGCACTTGTGTGTTTGCCTGGTGTGTCTTTTTGTTGTGCTGACAGATTTCAGTTAGAACTTGCAAAAGGAGAGAGACTGTAAGATGTCTTTATAATGGCATTTCTTCTGGCTCATAAAATGAAAAAAAAAAAAACACCTATAAAATATATGTTTTAAAGGGGTTGTTCACCTTTAAATGAACTTATAGTATGATGTAGAGGGTGATATAAAATTCATTTCAATGTTTTATTATTTGTAGTTTTTGAGTTATTTAGCTTTTTATTCAGCAGTTCTCCAGCTTGCAATTCATCAATCTGGTTTCTAGGGTTGAGATTCAATAGCAAACAGTTATGACCCATGTGGCCCCCTGTTAAGTCTCTGATTAGTTACTGCCTGGTAACCAATCAGTGGAGCTGCAAAGCAGGAAGTAGTGTTCTGGCTATTATGTTAGACATCCAGTCACTCCAGCCTTTATACATTACATTTTTGGCTAACTAACTATATCAGAAATTTTTTTTATTTTGTACAGACTATCTATTTACCCAGTTTTTATTTTTACACTGAACTGTACATTTAAGGGTTTTCAATAAAATGCAAAGGAATTACAATATATTAAAGGGGACCTTTGACTATATAGTCCCTGATATCACGACTATATAGTCCCTTATACATGAAGTATAAGTATCTGTTTGTGTTTAATAAAGGTGCCAGTCAAAAGAAAAAACATGGTACTGATGCATAGCCTGTAAGGTGCATAGCCAGTAAGATCCCAGATCAGATAGCAGGTAGACAGAATGACACTTTCATATCAAAGGTTAATATGGGCTTTTTTTTTTGCGCCTATAACATTTTAACAGCCATCATCAAAATGCCTTCTTTGCCATAGTGTTTACAGTATGTGGACCAAAGATTGTTAGAAGCAATCCCATGTACTTATGACACACGTCAACGGTTTTCTCAGTAAATATATTTCTAATGGGGCTATTGACATGAAATCCATGTCCGTAACATCCCGAGTAATCCACACATACAAAGAATTCAAAACAAATAAATCCATAACATCAGTTATGTGTAATAAAGTGGAATGACACAGGTGGGATATTGGCCCATTCTTCAAATCTTGAAGGTTCCTGAGGCCTCTTCTATGAACTTGGATCTTCAGTTATTTCCATAGATTTTCCATTGGATTAAGTCGGGTGATTGACTGGACCGTTCAAGTAGCTTTATCTTGTTTCCCTGAAGCCAATTGTGAGTTTCCTTGGCTGTCTGTTTGGGATCATTGTCTTGCTGAAATGTCCACCTTCGTTTCATCTTTAGCATCCTGGTAGATGGCAACAGATTCTTATCAAGAATGTCCCGGTACATTTCTCCATTCATCCTTCCTTCAATTATACAGTACCATATGCTGAAAAACAACCCCACACCTTGATGTTCCCACCTCCAAACTTCACCGTTGGTATGGTTTTTTTGGGGTGATGCACAGTGCCATTTCTCCTGCAAATATAGTGTGTGCAATGACATCCAAAGAGTTACATTTTGGTCTTATCTGACCAGACTGTATTCTCCCAATATTTCAATTGTCCAAATATTCTGCAGCAAACTTTAGACGATCTTCAACGTGCTTTTTCTTCAGAGTGGAGTCTTGTGCAGTGAGCGTGCATAGAGGCCATGTCATTTGAGTGCAAAACTTATTGTTTTCTTTGAAACAACACTACCTGCTAAATTCAAGGTCTTTCTGAAGCTCTCCATGAGGGATCCTTGGCTCTTGGACAACTCTTCTGATTAATCTTTTGACTCATCTGCCAGGAATCTTGTGAGGAGCACCTGGTAGTGGAATTTTTAGGGTGAAATGATGTTCTTTCTACTTCCGGATTATGGCCCCAATGGTGGTCACTGTAACATTCAGAAGCTTAGAAATACAACTGTAACCAAACCCATCAGTAGCTTTTGCAACAATAAGGTTGTGAAATCTTGAGAGAGCTCTTTGTTTTTACCCATCATGAGATGCTTCTTGGGTGATACCTTGATAACGTGGAACCTTTTTATAGACCATCAATTAGGACTAAACCAGTTGATGTTAATTTGCACTTACTGTATAGGAGGCAGGATTGTTTTCTAAATACTGACACATTTCAGAGGGTTTCTTGGCTTTCCATGCCTTTTTGCACCTCCTTTTCTTCATGTGTTCAATACTTATCCCCTGTGTCATTCCACTTTATTGCACATAACTTAATTAATGGACTTATTTGTTTTGGTTTCTTTGTATGTGTGGATTACTTGGGTTGTTACCGACATCTGGTGTAAATTTCATGTCACTAGCCCCATTACAAACGTTGACGTGTTCAATACTACTTCTCTGCTGTATTTATATAAAAAGTGAACTCCAGTTGTGGTCTCCTTTATTTCTGATTGGGCTTTCTATGTTTTCCTGCACAAATGATATGGTAGGAGCTGCTCAATACAAGGTGTGAGAATCAAGTTTTGAGAAGCTGACTAATCAAGTTTCAAACTACCCCATGTGTTGATCTTTTGTGTGGTCCCTTTAAGTCCCCCCCCCAACATTATTGTCTCATGCAGCTTTCTGCTCATGGAAAGATCTAACTCTTGAGACCGGATCACTGCAGCTTTTTGGTTAAGCACTATAGTTTTAATATATCTCAGTCCATGCCCCACCCAGATTCCACATGGTGCCGCAAGGAGCAGATGTGTACCAGCTCTGTCACCACGTGCCGGGCAAATGAGTTGGGTTTACAATAGCAGCAAGGTGTTTTATTAACTCCCACCAATTGTACAGACTCTTTTCCTTCCCACCCCGTGTTCATCTGTCGGCTCCACTAACCCCAGACCTCTGTGTTGGTGACATTAAGCATGGAGTGTGTTCAGGCCCGGCTGCAGAGAACTTCTGTGTCAGTGCATTTAAAAGAACTCATTAAGAGGGGCTTAGCTTTGCATTGCCTAAAATAAACACAACATAGGTGTGAAGATATTTAGTAATTATCGCCCCTGCTTGACGAGGCTGCCTGCTCACTTACCTGGAGTTTTTTTGTTTTTTTTCCGAAACACCAAAGCACTAAAACGTGTTTATTAAAGAATTTCTGCTAAGCTGTTAGCAAAACATAGCAAATCTCAGCCTAGTTTAACAGTGCACAACCCTTCTGGTTCAAGTGCTGTCATGATTATTTTCTTATTCACCCTCCTTTGGGAATATACTCATGGGCCGTGGAAAATCCTGTCCTCCCTTCAGCAGAACACTTATTAAACGGCTAAGAAAACTCTAAGTATGTGTTGTGTTCCTATGTGATTGATGACATTTGGGGCTCTATTTATAAAGCAGCAAAGTCATTTAACTACTTTGTAGCACATCTCTAATTTGCAGAGTCCCACGACTTCGATTCCTCACAAATTTTAGTATATTCTGCAGGACTTGGAGGCCTATGTGCTTAGCTGCAGGGCCAGAACTAGTGAGATGCAGAAGAGGCATGTGTTTTGGGTGCAGATGGTGGAGGAGCAAGTGAAGAATGTCAGTAGGCAGGTGTTTCCATGATGTTAACTTGTCTCCAGAGTGTGGGGGTGCTGTCCAGGGTGCTACAGGTTTTCTGATTATTAAATTCTGATGCTAATTGCACTGGTTTCTGTGCTGCCATGTAGTAATTATCTGTATTAATTACTAATCAGCCTTATATTGTGACATTTCTATTCTATGTGTACTGTATATTATAGAGTGGGTCCCTAAGCTCAGTAAGTGACAGCAGCACAGAGCATGTGCAGTGAATCCGGAGAAAATAATATGGGGAAATACTGGGGCATCTTTGGTGGCACTGATCTTACCTGCTAAAGGGCTGTGGTTGCCTTGGGCTAGTATATAAGCCCAACACATAATGTACTATAGACTACTTCTTTAGTTAGGCTTTAGTTCTCTTCAAGTTCATCCGATATGCACTGTGATGGTCTTGAAATTTGGCAGAAATTTGCTAAATTTCACTGCTTATTAGTTTATCACGGGGATGCCAAGATGCAAAGAGGAGAATACCATAGCATCATGCTCTTACATCCCACCCCCAAAAAGTTGCAGTTCCTGTTGACAAACACCTATCTCGGTACACGTACTGCTTATGACTGGCAGCAATACATACAGGAATGGAGAAGGGATGTGGGACTTCCCTTGCACCCCTTTTTCTCAGTGCGTTATTCATAATTTGCACCAGGGAACACAAGTTGCTTTGAAGCCCTTGAAGAAGACTTTGAAGACTTCGCTTTGGAAGAACTCAAAGGAGAAGGAAAGCGACCGAAGCATTTTATTGCCAATATATAAGTTACAATATTGCAAGCTATAACACTATATTTATTCTGCAGAATGCTTTACCATACCTGAGTAAACAGCTCTAGAAGCTCTCTCTGTTTGTTTAGGCTAGCAGCTGCCATATTAGCTTGGTGTGACATCACTTCCTGCCTGAGTCTCTCCCTGCTCACTCATAGCTCTGGGCTCAGATTACAGCAGGGAAAAGAGGAGGGAGGGGAGAGAAGCAAACTGGGCATGCTCAAGCCCTAGCCCTGGAGGTTTAAGCTGAAAACAGGTTAATATACAGAAGCCCATGTGTACTCAATAGAAGGAAAGAAATGTTGTGTTTCTTTTGACAGAGGACTCTAGCAGTATTACTTTTAGGGTTGACTGGTGTGTTTATATAGACTTTTCTGATAAAGCTTACTTTATTTTAACCTTTCCTTCTCCTTTAAGTACAGGACTTAACAGTTGAACATGCCATTGGTACATGAGCCCTTATGTGTGCCTAGCCTAATAGCCGTAGTTCATGTGTGAGTCTTCATCCCTTAAATAGTTAGAGTAACACCTTCACTGCGCTAAAATTAGTTTGAATACCAGCCTAATGGCCCAGTTTAGCTTTTCCACGCTAAGCCTAATATTTGCCATAATGTTAATTTAAAAGTAAATTCAATTAATGTTTTTTAAGACGTTCCTTTAGTTCGAAAACAAGGCTTCATATTGTTGTTGACAAGATGCCGGCAAGTCAAATCCAAGTTCGTTTGTGCATTTGCTTGGCCCACGGATGCCATGATTCCTTCTGAATAGAGTTCAGCTTATAATATTTCAAGATGTAGACACGGAAGCCTTGCCATGATAAACACTTACCTTGGGTCAACAGCTAAGGAATCCATTCCAAATATGTGCTACGAGTTCTGGTTCCAGACAGCCTCAAATCAGCATTGCCTGCTCTGTATGTTTGGACCTACTACAAATAGTCGCATTCATAATTGTCAGAAAAGCAATAGTGACACTCTTGATTAAGACCCCCAATGGTTATTTTCGCCATTCGGAAACTGGCATTTGACTAGTAAATATTGTCGTGCCTGCGTCAACAGTCTGCGGGCTGGACAGATACAAGATTTATAATACTGGATACATTTTAAGCATATTTTTGGACTTGAGCTGTAACTTTTTATAGTGTTGTTTTAACAGAGAAGTGAAATCTCTTACCACAGGAAGCCTTGGTTTTTAAAAAGGAAAATACCAGCATCATTAATCAAGGAGGCAATAAAGTAATACATCCGAAAGTGATTTTCTTTATAGCTCGGGTTCGAAATTGGAAGATTTAAAGAGTGGCAGTGCTGGTCCAACGGTGAGTTTCTCTTGTTTTCACAATGAAATTCAATAGAGGAAAATGTTCAGAGACTTGGAAGGTAATCAGTCTGTCTTCTGAATGTGAAGGTGCAAATGGCTAGGGCTGTAACCTTTGAATGGCCAGGAATATTGGCTGCCTCTGATGATAATATTTTATATTAATGGTTGGCACATGTTTTTCTGAAAAGAAGAGGGACTGGTCATCTTGGGCCTCATTAGCTAATGGGGCAAAGTAGGGTACAGAGAGCATTTCTGCATTGCTTATTTGTTTCCCCGCAGGGCGAAGTTTTACACATGTACCTGTTTGTAAAGGGCGCTCAAGTTGCACTATTGACATTCTGGGAATTGATTGGTCGGCCAATAAGTGTATATGTCTGCATCGTCAATAGCACACAACTTAGGGGGTGCAATAAAATTGCATGCAAGTCTTGTGTGTTACACTTTTTCAATGTCAGGAGTAAAGTACAGGGCAACCTTTGCACACTTCACCTAGTGGATTGTTCACATTATTGATTAGGGAGTTGACCCAAAACCCTCAAGTTGGATGGGTTTTGGTCATGATGATAAGCCCTGGGTGCCGGTTCCAGGTGGGAGATGAGTTGGGCCAAACCTTAAGCAGGGTGATGTAAAAGTTCTGACCTCTTCCCTATGGTTCCAAGCAAAATTTGGAGAAGCCGCACTCCACACAAACCCAAAAATACGTATCCTGGTGCCCAGCGATAGAGGAATCGACCACCTCATGTCAAGGGTAAGAAGAATTTCACTGGCACACAAGAGTTGCGATAGCAGGGCGATCCCTTACAATTTTATTAATGCAGTAGTGCAATGTTTCGGGGACACGCCCCTTTGTCAAGCATTACAAAAGGGCCATGTCCTCAAAATTTTGCACTGCAATAGCAACTCTTGTGTGCCAGTGAAATTACCCTCTTCCCTATGGTGGCTTATACCACCTATTCTGTAAATTAGTCATCAGAGAGTACCTGGGTTTGATTTGAATCATAAAGTAGATAAAGACTTCCGGCAGAGTTGGGTGCAGGTTGGAAAGTAGGGTTCGTTCTTGTTGAAACTTTTGTGACTTGATCATTACTAGTTCACATTAATAACTTCAATGGGATGCAAGACAACCTTTGCTGATGCACTTTATGTATTGTGTTTTAACACATGCAGAATTGTAATGAGGCCCCTGTTCTTCTACTTCTCAGTGGATTTGTCATTTCTTAGCAAATATTATATGTATCAAGTCCTTTAATCCCTTTTGCAATAACCAAAACCAGATGGCCCAAATGTCCAGATAAAGCAAACATTATGTAGACATTCAGCTCCGATAGTCTCACTATGACATCTCATTTAAGTAGATCATCATACGCTTTTCCATTGAAACAAATGTAGCGTCAAATGAAGTTAAAACAACGTGTGCCCAGTCTAAAGGTCAAGTAGGATGACTTTCTGCCTCAATGCTGAAGACCAGCTATGATAAGATACATATAGTAAAAACAGATGTATGATGCCCAATATAGAATAAATAAGTAGAGATGTTCCCTGTCAAGACGGTAACCACAGAGGCAGTAGGGGGCATCTGTACATAAATAATTGAGGAAGATGCTACATTAATGAAGAGAGCTGAAGCTGTCATTACACTGTCATCAAAGATCTTATGTGTGTTATGTGGCTATGTGCATGTGTCTGGATACTTGTGTATAGATACACATCTAATACACAATGTCTTCATATAATAAATAGCTTCTTTTCACGATCTGCTCAGACCTTTTCTTCCCTATGAATATAGTCTGCTGAATCGCCCTTTCCTGAACACGCTCATGAATGATGGCTATGGAGAGCCTGATGTGGTAGAAATGTTGGCCGGGCTTGCGTTCTTTTGCTGAACTTCACATTCCATGTCTGTTAGCGCCTTCAGCGGGCATTAAATTCACAAACTTAAAAAACCAAATATATAAACCGCACTGTAACTCATCCAGGAACCTGATACATGATATGTTCTTTTTTTTCTGACTGTAAAGAGCCAATGTTCAGTTATTTAAGAAAAATCCCAAATATCGACTGTATCCCTTTCCTACTGGAGTAAATGTGCTTGCAGGGGAATGATTTCTACAGGGAGTGCAGAAGTTTTTGGAGAGACTTTTTAGAGACTTTTTGCTTCTTCTAAACCCTAATGAGGGGCAACATGTGACCTTGTTGATTTGTTCATCATTGTGCATCATCCCACCAGCAGCCGTTCTCTTTTTAAAGGGATCCTGTCATCCGAAAAAATGTTTTTTTTTTCAAAACACATCAGTTAATAGTGCTGCTCCAGCAGAATTCTGCACTGAAATCCATTTCTCAAAAGAGCAAACAGATTTTTTTATATTCAATTTTGAAATCTGACATGGGGCTAGACATTTTGTCAATTTCCCAGCTGCCCCTGGTCATGTGACTTGTGCCTGCACTTTAGGAGAGAAATGCTTTCTGGCAGGCTGCTGTTTTTCCTTCTCAATGTAACTGAATGTGTCTCAGTGAGACATGGGTTTTTACTATTGAGTGTTGTTCTTAGATCTACCAGGCAGCTGTTATCTTGTTTTAGGGAGCGGTTATCTGGTTACCTTCCCATTGTTCTTTTGTTTGGCTGCTGGGGGGGAAAGGGAGGGGGTGATATAACTTCAACTTGCAGTACAGCAGTAAAGAGTGATTGAAGCACAAGTCACATGACTTGGGGCAGCTGGGAAATTGACAATATGTCTAGCCCCATGTCAGATTTCAAAATTGAATATAAAAAAATCTGTTTGCTCTTTTGAGAAATGGATTTCAGTACAGAAATCTGCTGGAGCAGCACTATTGACTGATTCATTTTGGAAATTTTTTTTTTCCCCATGACAGTATCCCTTTAAGCGTGCTTGGAGTTGGAAAGCCAAAGAGTCAACATGCATGACCTCTCTTCTTCACAGTTTTGCCGTTTCAAAGCCAGTTGGCTAAGTTACTTGATATTTACTGGGTCAATCAGGTGGGTGAAAAGAAGGAACCTTGACATTCGAGAAATCTTCTGCTCTCCTAATGTGAGGGATGTTCTGTATTTGGGACTGTCATGCTGATTTTGGGATGCAATATGGAGTAAATGAGCCTATGATATCCTACAGTATATATCTATATAATCTATCATATTTAAATGCTACGGCACATGAGGATTTTTAATATGACTTTGAAAGCACTGAAAATGTTTGCCCCTCATCACCTCTTCCCATTAATAAGAGTAGGAAAAAAATCTGCTTATGACTCCTTGATACACTCATGGCATTCTTCTGTGGGCCCCTCCGTCTGCCACCACCAACTTCTGCCATAGAGAATTTGCACCTTTCTCCTCATTACATACAAGTGTTCTCTTCACTGAGTTACCGTGTCTTGTATCTTGTGTTTAAAAAGTCCTGAAATAAACAAGAACTTTATTGTAGCCTTGAACCAATGCTGTAAAGCCCCAGAGTTATCTCAGATAGCAGGAATAAATCTGTCTGACTCCATTTCTCCCAGTTGCGGCATTAGCCTCCTTCCCCTGTGTTCCTTACCGGGTTTCCTCTTGGCCTAAAGGAATATCTACTCAGCTCATTAATATGGTTCTGTGACTCTTGCCAAATGTCTGATGCATCAAAGAAGTCCCTAGAAAGACTCTTTTATGCCGAGCGGCGTATTTATAAATGCTAGGACTTTTACACTGTTTTAACCCTTTTGGAAGAAAACAAAACTGCAAGGGGAACCCTATCTGATCAGCAATATGTGTAAAGTACTGGATTCCCTTCCAACTTTTTAGCACTTTGCCTACAGCAGTTTTTCGGGAGTCACTCTGATTTAAAGGAGACATATAGAATAAGTGAAAGACCCCTAATATTGTAGACAATAATGAATAATAAAATAGACCAAGAATAGTAGTCCAACCAAGTTATGATAACTCACCTCAAGTTATGGAAGAGTCCCAGGTTCACCGCCCTGAGCCTTCAGCAAGGGGAGCAGTCCAGACCAGAAATTTATAGAGCAGGCATTCAAAAAAGACAATCTTCCACCAGGCAGTAAAATAGGTAAAGTATTTATTATGTCAGATCAGCATAGCCTTACACGTTTCGTGTTGCACACACTTAGCCTCAGTAATGAATAATATATGGAAGTGGTTTTATTGTGAGCTAAAATGTATTTTATCTTCAAAAATGGCCCCTTTATTGGAGCTTCCTATAGATCTGCTACGGTCCCTTGTTCGTGTTTCAAACGAGGGTTGGGCGTGTCCAGAAGCACAGTAGAAGGGGGACAGCCAATCACAGCCCTGCAGACACACGAGCAAGGGAGGCTTCAGTTCTCTATCAGGTCAGCCTAGCTTCTGATTGGTTCCTATCTTACAGTGCAGTGTTCTGAGTGGCACCATCTTCCCTGCACAGCCTGGTAAAGGAGGCAGCAGGAAGTGGAACTGATTGGCTGGACTGGTAGGGTTTTAACTGACTTTTTCAATAAATCAATCTGAAACACTCATTTTCAGTGCTTTTATGTTTAAAAGAGTTTAATGCACTGACATTCTTGTTTTCATACAATATGGGGCACATTTACCTAGGGTCGAATATCGAGGGAATAGTTAGGAAGCCTATGGGGACCTTCCCCATAGGCTAACATTGGCCTTGGTAGGTTTTAGGTGGCGAACTAGGGGGTCGAAGAATTTTTTAAAGAGACAGTACTTTGACTATTGAATGGTCGAATAGTCGAGCGTTTTTTAGTTTGAATCGTTTGATTCGAAGGTCGTAGTCGAAGGTCGAAGTAGCCATATTCGACTTTTTTTCCTCTATTCCTTCACTCGAACTAAGTAAATGGGCCACCTATGTCTCCTTTAACCCCTTCACCCAGTCACCTGCCATAACCAGGGTCAACTGGGCCGGCGGGATACCGTGAAAAAACCTGCGGGATTCTGCACTCCCTAAAGGGGGCGCAGAAGCTTGGAAGTTGGAAGGGGGCCCCTAAGAACTGCTAGGAGGGTCCTTGGTGTTGCAGCCCCGGTGGGCCCCCAATGCTCCAGTCTGACTCTGGCCATAACCATAATTTGCACCCACTTACTCTTGCTTTAAAAATGCTAACAAAGTCACTCGAATTTGCAGAAGCAGTCAGAGCGGGATGCACTATTACAAGTGTGTGGCCTGGGAAGAACATGGGCATGGACCAAAAGGGAGGGAAGCATAACATGGGTGGCATGAGTGTAACCAAAGCAAACCTAGATAGGAGGGGATCCAGGTTGGCTTCTCTGCTAAAGGAAATGAGGAGAAGCTGTAACTCTTCTTACTGGTTGGCCCAAATACATTGGACAATATAAAGATGGCCATATGCCACAAGTATGGCTTCTTGTAGGGTAACTGTCAGTTGGCCTCCAGGATGATCAGAGTATAGTACAGGTCAACCAATGTAGGCCCATCTTCAGCTGTTGTATGTTCCTATCATAGAGCCAAATTACTATAAGAACAGAAAGGCGGTGGATTGATGATGATTCCATTCTTGCTCTTCCGAAACACCAAGGATACCTATTTATATCCTGTAATAGTTATTTCCATTGCATAACAATATGGGGGTCAGTGTCTTGTTATAAAGTCCTTCAACATTCATTTTCATGTAATATTATTCCAGCATTTCTTCTACCTCCTTTCCATGGTCTGTCGCAAACGTTGCCGAGATTTATGACGGATTCCACGCCCTTGATTTCCCCAGTAAATGTTTCTCGTTATACCCCTGTGGCCCTTTGTCGTGTAAAATTCCCCCACCACCCGGCTGGCAGTGTGTAGTCTATTCATTAGGTAATCTAATGTTAATGTTGTAAAACTCTAATTAGATCTCCAGGGGAAACACTGACTTTGAAACCAGGTTCTGGCTGCTAGTTAAAACTTTAATTTTTTTTTATTTTGGTGAATTGCATAGTAGGCCCTTATTTGTTTCATTGGTAGACTGCCCTGCTCCCTGTGTGCCCAACTTCTGGCCTTCCTCTCGAGGGACGGAGTCGGACAGGGCAGAGAGACATAACAAGTACCTTATACCTTTCGTCAAATTACAATTGATTAATTCTCTAATTACTAAAAATATACCATTACAGGTATGGGACCTGTTATCCAGAATGCTTGGGACCTAATTTGGATTTCCATACCATGTCTACTAAAAAAATTATTTAAAAATGAACCCAATAGAATTATTTTGCCTCCATTAAGAATTAATTAAATCTTACTTGGGATCACATACAATGTGAGTTATCCAGAAAGTTCCGAATTATGGAAAGGCCGTATCTCGTTGATTCCATTTTATCCAAATAATCCAAAGTTTTTAAAAATGATTTCCTTTTTTTCTGTAATAATAAAACAGTCGCTTGTACTTGATCCCAACTAAGATATAATTAATCCTTATTGGAAGCAAAACCGGCCTATTGCATACCTCCCAACATTTTGGAAACAAAAATTTTGTCCACGTCCCTTTTTTGTGGCCACACTCCCTAATTACCATGCCGATTTTATAAAATTTTCCAGGTTTTGAAAGTTTGAACACATTTCTGTAGTTTTTATGTTTTATTACAGTTTTAGAAATTAAGGTGAATTGCCCTTTAAGCTTTAATTCTCTAACTTCTACCAAGGGACAAAACTGTTACAAAAGTATCTATTCTGGGCTCTCTGCCAAGAGCCAATTAAGTTAGAAACATTGTCAGTCAGTAGGGACTTTCCCCTTCAGTGCAGAGAAATCGGGACTTTCAAGTACTAACGCGGTACTGCGGGTTGAGTTGTCAAAAGCGGGACTGTCCTGCTCAAAACGGGGACAGTTGGGAGCTATGCTATTGGGTTCATGTACTGTTTATGTGATTTTTTAGTAGACATTAGATATGGAGATCCAAATATCCGTTATCTGGACAACCTAAGGTCCAGAGCATTCTGCATAACAAGTCCCATGCCAGTATTGTTTTATTACTACAGAGAAAAGGGAAATCATTTTTAAAAATTTGCATTATATTATTAAAATACAGTCTATGGGAGATGCCCTTTCCCTAATTCCCAGCTTTCCGGGTAATGGATTTCTGAATAACGAATTCTATACCTGTATTACTATTACCACCTCAATCTGTAGTTACAGAATTTTGAATAAAAATTGGGTTTTGCATTTAGATTAAAATACTTTTTTAGGCTGACTGGGCCTCCTAATTCCATACTTCCACTTGTTTATGGAGCAGTGAGTGAATTGGGCTCTAGCACCATTTTTGACATCATTCCGGCAGTGACACAATCCCTGCTCCAAAATTTGCTAATTTGCATCAGTATTGGCTCATCAGGAGCCAAAAAACACATGGAGTTTTTACGTTACTTTTTTAAAAGCGTGCAGCTGAGCGTAAATACACACAAAATGAAACCCTATTGAAAATAATGGAATACGCACTATAGCAATTCTCACGGGCCGCTTACGAGCCAACATCCGCCACACAACACCAGTATTTGTGTTTTTCAGCAGAAACGCAATACGCCAAGGAGACGCCATATTATTCAGCTCTATGGTATCCTCAGGTTTGGAAATACAATTTGCGATGGATTTGAGATGGATTGCGCGTATACATATTTGCAGCGTTATATGCTGGTGCTGTAATTCGTTTTCACATTCACAAAATCAGTTTGGCTACATTTTGCATGTAAATTGGTTTTTCCACTTGGCTTTTTTTCACAGAAGTTTACTAAACTTCTTCCGAGTGGAATTGTGGAGGACGAAAAATAGAAAACAGAAATGCATGTTAGGAAAAGAAAACTACAGGCTGAAAAAAGCATATTATCATGCGTGTGTTGGGTTTCATTGGTGTATTTATGCCCAACCACGCATTTTTAAAAACGCCACTTTCCCCAAGTTGCGTTGGATGCCTCAGGCAGTTGCTGGGACTTCAGGTTGAGGTTTCTCCTGCAAGAGGCTATTCCCAATCCATCACCACCTGACAGCATTATAGGGATTGTGACATTATTTTTGTGATGTCGTTTTTATTTCTAAATTACACTGCAAATAATTCACTCTACAATATAAAATGTCATTCCTGAACCAGCAAGTGTATTTTTTAGTTATAATATTGGTGTGCAGGTGCATCTCAGGTCATTTTGCCTGGTCATGTGATTTCAGAAAGAGCCAGCACTTTAGGATGGAACTGCTTTCTGGCAGGCTGTTGTTTCTCCTACTCAATGTAACTGAATGTGTCTCAGTGGGACCTGGATTTTACTATTGAGTGTTGTTCTTAGATCTACCAGGCAGCTGTTATCTTGTGTTAGGGAGCTGTTATCTGGTTACCTTCCCATTGTTCTGTTGTTAGGCTGCTGGGGGTGTGATATCGCTCCAACTTGCAGTACAGCAGTAAAGAGTGACTGTAGTTTATCAGAGCACAATCACATGACTGGGGGCAGCTGGGAAACTGACAATATTTCTAGCCCCATGTCAGATTTTAAAATTAAATATAAAAAAATAGTTTGCTCTCTTGAGAAATAGATTTCAGTGCAAAATTCTGCTGGAGCAGCAATATTAACTGATGCGTTTTAACCTTTAAGGTTTGCAAAGTTGGCATGGGCCGATTACTTTTACAAGCATACATTCTAAAGTCAGGTATATCCGACTCATTATACAACAAAGTAATGGGCAGGTACAGGTTGAGAATGACCACAGACATATGCCTCGGATGTAGTGCTTCCCTAAATAATGATGGATTGGATCACTTTTTGTTGCTATGACATAACTTTGTAGTTCAACAAATCCTGGAGAGTCACTGCTTGGACCCAATTATAAAGAGAACTTTAATACGACATCTTTCTGTATGCACTGTTGGCTGCCTCTGCAGGACTCTCCTCCCCGTACAATATTATCCTTGCAAAGTAATGCTGATTGCCCATTTCACACTTAATTAGCTTTTTATTTGTTGTGGCTTCCTGTACTAACCGACCGGCCGTGTTCCCATCCTTCGCAGGCTGATGTTTCACGAACCCAAGGAAATGGGGTTAATCGCCATCACAGCTCATCAGACTCAAGGCAAAGGTCAGTCGAGTTCTTTCAATTAAAAAATAAAACTGCCCTGTAAGTTATCCTTTAATGTGCTGTTTGTTTGGGAATCGAGAGTCAGGGCTGCTTTCCTGTGCTGTATTTGTGTAAGCTTTGAATTTCATAGCCAATGTAGGTTTTTATGGGGATGTTTTGTTTGTTTTTTATGGTCACACTATGAAGTTTCTCTGCCGTTGGGTCTTCCTAGAAAGTTATCGTTGGGTAATTTAATGTGCGGAATAAATGCATGTGATTACAGGATTCTACTTTAGTACAGTTGACACTGATGAGGCTGTAAGTGCCTGTTGGCTTTATGTGCCATTGTGCAGCCATGTCAAAAGAACCTACCAATCAAAGATTTTTAGTGAAGCAGTATTCAGTTGTATGAGATTTAATCAAATGTGAAAAACTGGCTGTGCAAAAATGTGAGTTCCCTTGTAATTTTGCTTATTTGAATGCATGTAACTGCCCAATACTGATTACTGGCAACACCAAATTGGTTGGATTAGCTCGTTAAGACTTGAACTTTATAGGCAGGTGTGTCCAATCATGAGAAAAGGTATTTAAGGTGACCAATTGCAAGTTGTGCTTCTGTTTGACTTTCCTCTGAAGAGTGACAGCATGGGATCCTCAAAGCAACTCTCAAAAGATCTGAAAACAAAGATTGTTCATATCATGGTTTAGGGGAAGGCTACAAAAAGCTTTTAACTGTCCGTTTCAACTGGAAGAAATATAATCTGGAAATGGAAGGCCACAGGCACAGTTGCTGTAAAACTCAGGTCTGGCAGGCCAAGAAAAATACAGGAGCAGCATATGCGGAGGATTGTGAATATGGTTACAGACAACCCAAAGATCACCTAAAGACCTGCAAGAACATTTTGCTGCAGATGGTGTATCTGTACATCGTTCTACAATTCAGCACAATTTGCACAAAGAACATGTGTATGGCAGGGGGATGAGAAAGAAGACCTTTCTGCACTCACGCAAACACAAACAGAGTCGCTTGTTGTATGTAAAAGCTCATTTAGACAAGACACAGTCATTTTGGAACAAAGTGCTTTGAACTGATGAGACAAAAATCTAGTTATTTGGTCATAACAAAAAGCGCTTTGCATGGCAGAAGAAGAACACGGCATTCCAAGAAAAACACCTGCTATCTACTGTCAAATTTGGTGGAGGTCCTGTCATGCTGCGGGGCTGTGTGGCTAATTCAGGGACTGGGGCCCAGGTTAAAGTCGAGGGTCAGATGAATTCAACCCAATATCAACAAATTCTTCAGGATAATGCATTAGTCACAAAAGCCTAAAGCCAAAAGCTTATACCGTTCTTTATGACCCAGAATTTCCAATTGTTACACCAGTACAAGGCTATATAAGGGGTCACTTGACTAAACAATGAAACAATCAGACTTTAGTTCATTGCCATTTGTTATCATCTATCCCAATTAACTCCAGCAATAACTTGGATCTACCTTAGGAGTCAGCTTTGCAACTAAAGATTTGGTCTGACATGAAAGTTCTGACTGTATAGTAATTGTATGTTGTTTTGCTCTTTCCAAAGGGCGAGGAGGTAATGCTTGGCTCAGCCCTAAAGGATGTGCCTTAATGACGTTACACGTCTCAATCCCATTGTTATCGGTGCTGGGCCAGAGGATCGCTTTTGTACAACACCTGATGTCCCTGGCAGTGGTGGAATCTGTGAGGTCCATACCTGGATATGAGGTAACTTCCATGGGGCAGTGAGCTTTTAACTTTAAGTTCCAAGTACATTTATTGTTTTAATTTCTGATCCAGAAACATGTGGTGCCCGTTGTTGTAACCAGTATTTGTACCCCTAGGTTTTATTAGTGAAAGGTCCCCATGCAAACTATGGAGACCATTATTAATATGGAATAGTATTGTCCAATCTCTGGTCCTTGACTATACAGCTCCCTGGGTGTAGGGATCAGGGTCGCCATCAGAAATGACTGGGCCCTGTACAGCAACATTTTCTGGGCCCCCTGCCCGGCCCCCAAGTCCCACCTCAGATCCCGCCCCTAGACGACACCACAGTAAAAAGTCCACACAGACATCAGCTCTAAAAATCGTAACCTCCCCACTCAGAAGTAAACCATTGGTGATCAGGGCCCCTTTTTTGGCAGCCAGGGCCCCCATAAAAGTTTTTATAAAAAAACATTGGTGGTCAGGGCCCCCCTACAAGTAAAAAAAAAAAATATTGATGGCCAGGGGTTTAATAAAATTAAAAAAAAAACACATTGGTGTTCAGTGAAACTTACCTTTATGTTCTTCTTCGGCTTCTTTGGCTCCTTTTGTGGCTTCGGGTTTTTTCGCAGCTTTGGGTCTTCAGGTTCTGCTACTTTCATGGCTTTGGGTCTTTTTTCAGCTTCAAGGCTTCAACTCCGGGTCTTTTTTCAGGGTCTTTTCTTGGCTTCGGTTGTTTTTGCAGCTTTGGCTACGTTAGGGACTTCGGCAATTCGGGACATTTGTTTGGAGGTGCATCACTTCTCTGCTGGTAAGGGGTGTCCGGCTAATTTGAAAAGTGCAGCACAGCCGGGCCCCCCTTGAGGCCCAGGCCCGGTACAGTTGTACCCCCTGTGCCCCCATGATGGCACCCTGGTTGGGATCAACATATACCAAGTATTACTGGATCACCTAAAGACTGCTCTGCCTCCCCTTATCTATGGCTCTTTCTTTAGACCTATGTCGGGATCTGAGAATATATTTTATATAAGATCCATTGTGTTAATTACTTACATGCTTTAACTTTGATCAGCATATTAATATACACCCCAGGATCTGTAAAATGTTTTAGCAGATGGGATTCCTCGTTCCATCCAGTTTGCCCTGTCTGGTTTACACGTCTTTTGTGTATATTATGTGCAAGAGGTCATCTGGAAGAATAAGAACCTGTCTGTCCTGATGAAATCCAGTCTTCCCCGGCACCTCATACTTCTTTATAGAACAGTTACCATGTTCAGATATTTGCTAACCATAAACCTTTGCTATTCTACAGGAGTGCTTAACCAAGCCATATGTTTCCAATATTCCATAAAGCCAATGACTTCCGCACATTTACACTATGACTTTATATACTGCAGGCTGGACTGGGAGCTCCTATGTTTCTACCTCGAATGACCATGCCTAGCTTCCATCCATCAGCCCCTTAAGGGTTCCTTAGCTTAGAAAGCTGGCGTGGCCAGCAAGTCATGGGCGATTTCTCCAACATCAGTCAGTTCTCAATCCATTACCTTAACGTGCAGCCCTGTAATCTTTCACGTCAAGTGCTACCTCCTGCTGGTGTTCCCAAACCTCAAGCATTTTCCCCTTAAATCTCTCTCAGCCATATGGGGCACAAACTTAAGTACTGCCCGTGGGGAGCTCTCAATGAAACGCTAGCAGCACAGGCACTAAATGCGAGCAGATGTATGGGCTTTGAAAAATGCCACAATTTATACAGTTATTTCACCGGCAAAGAAAATACAGTGTTTTGCCTTTTATTTAATACCTTCTCAGTGCTGATGGGGAGAAGTTTGGAAGCTTTTACACATATGCTCTGATTTTAATGCTGCCTTTGCAGTTACAGTCACTTAAGCCATTTGTCTGATGGGAAACAAATAGATAATTATTTAGCCAACAGATTTGTTATTACTGTAGTTCATTTATATGATTGCCTACAAATACAATATTTCAGGGTAGAATTTGGAATTTGCAGGGAAACAAATACAATAATGTCACCCACTGCTTATCAAGATGTGATACTGATTCATACACTTTAATTTGAGGCCAACACCAACATGGCCATGGGTTTACATTGTTCATAGACTTTTCTTGAACTGCTAGTGAGTATTGCTTAGGAAAATCTTTCCTGACTCTTGGCCATAAAAATTACCTACAGCCAAGCTATGTAAGCCTTTTATCAGGTCTTAAGGTGGCCATAGACGTAACAATTATGATCTTTCTTGGAAAAGATCTTTCCAAGAAAGATCATTGTTTCAATACACACGTGTAGAGATGAATCGTCAGATATACAGGTAGAAACAATAGAATTCTACCTGTATCTGATGATTCAGCACTAATAATGGGTGATGTTTGGGTGCCTGTTTGGGTGCCTTCAGAGGCTCCCTATCAAAATTTTCAGTCCAGAACGATCGACGAGCCGACTGTATCCAAATCTTCTGCCGATATCGGCCAGCTAGTTTCACACTATACATACACCGAATATCGTACGAAAATTTGTTTCGTATAATATTATCTATGCATCTACGGCCACCTTTAATTACATTCATTGAGTAACACTCAAAACACAGCATTCATATATATATATATATATATATATATATATATATATATATATATATATATATATATATATATATATATATATATATATATAATGTATAATTTCCCTTTAAGACACTTTGGCGTTCTCAACAGGATTTATCTTAAACATAATGCTAATGGTTTTTTTATGTGTTATTCCCATTGCAGGATATTGACCTGAGAGTAAAATGGCCTAATGACATTTACTATGGTGATATGATGAAGATTGGTGGGGTTCTGGTGAATTCTACGCTCATGGGAAATACTTTCCACATTCTAATTGGTAGGCAGTTTCATTTACCTCATCTTCTTTTTCCTCAGTCTTCCATGGAGTAACAAGGCTCTAGAATGGCAAAATTGTCAGTTGCCAGTGGTCATTAAACTATGTTTCATTGAGTTTTTTGTATCCGTTTCTAAAAGAGATTAAGTTATTATTATAGTTCTGCTGAATTGGTTCCCCTGACTTCTGCTTTTAGGTGCTACTTTCAGCATTGCCCAAGTCTTATAAGGGCCTTCCCTAACTAGAACCCAGCAACGGCTGTGGCCTTCTTACCAAGACGTTGAAGTCTAATGTCACTGGGGAATAGGGCTTCTATACATGAAAACATCAACAAAGCAGCAGAAACACACTAGGGTTAGTTTACCAGGCACCATGCAGTGTGCAAAGGGAAATAAAAATGCCACAATCGTCCTTTGGGTTCTAATTTGGGTTCCTTTAACACTAACACATTTCCTGATGGAAATAAGGAGCATCTGCCTCCCAACCCATCTTGTGGACTGTCCCAAACTTCAACAGGAACAAGACTGGGTTATGCCACTGGGCATTAGGACTGCTTGCTTCTCTTCAGGCAGTTGATTGGCTTAGCCATTTTAATTTACCCAATGAGATTTATTCATTCAATATAGCACAGGTTTCTTTATTTTCTGCACTTGTTCCCAATGGCAACCATCAGTTGGCTTGCTTGACTAAAATGGGACTATAATAGTGTTTTCCTTTTTTATAGGCTGCGGGTTCAACGTCAGCAACAGTAACCCAACTGTTTGTATCAACGATCTCATTGCGCAGCATAACAAGAGCTATAGAACAAATATTGAACCACTGAGGGTGGACACGTTGATTGCCAGATCTGTGACGGCATTAGAAGGGCTCATAAAGACATTTCAGAGCAAAGGACCAGATGGAGTCCTACCTGCTTATTATAAATATTGGCTGCACAGGTGAGTGGCTCAGTGTTTGTTCATCTTTCATTTACTCAGAACTGAGGGCAGGAGTTCAACTGGTTCACATACCTGAGAGTAACACAGAGATAAGGTATTGTACACCTGATGGCCCCCTTCAGAACAGCTATGTTAGACTTATACTGCCGCCTATATCTGTTGCCAATGCTTATCACCTAGATAAGAATATTGTGAGCTGCTGATAGGCATATAAAGGCATTTTCTTTAACACGCTACTGCAGCGTGGCGTTTAAAGGGATACTGTCATGGGAAAAAGTTTTTTTTTTCAAAACACATCATTTAATAGTGCTGCTCCAGCAGAATTCTGCACTGAAATCCATTTCTCAAAAGAGCAAACAAATTTTGTTATATTTAATTTTGAAACCTGACATGGGGCTAGACGTATTGTCAGTTTCCCAGCTGCCCCCAGTCATGTGACTTGTGCTCTGATAAACTTCAGTCCCTCTTTAATGCTTTACTGCAAGTTGGAGTGTTATCACCCCCTGCCACCCCCCCCAGCAGCCTAGCAACAGAGCGATGGGAAGGTAAACAAACAGATAGCAGCTCCCTAACACAAGATAACAGCTGCCTGGTAGATCTAAGAACAACACTCAATAGTAAAATCCAAGTCCCACTGAGACACATTCAGTTACATTGAGTAGGAGAAAAAACAGCCTGCCAGAAAGCAGCTCCATCCTTAAGTGCTGGCTCTTTCTGAAAGCACATGACCAGGCAAAATGACCTGAGATGCACCTACACGCCAATGTTACAACTAAATACACTTGCTGGTTCAGGAATTACATTTTATATTGTAGAGTGAATTGTTTGCAGTGTAAACAGTGAAATTTAGAAATAAAAAACTACATCATAAAATTATGACAGATGGGCTGAGGTTTCTCATCATTTTCAGCAGCTCTCCAGTTTGGAAGAATTCAACAATCCCAAGTTTAGTTCTTGTAGCATCCGTCTTGTGAATCCATCTTGTCAATATCCAACACTAGCTGTAACCCCGTGATGGGCGATGGGACCTCAGGGTTCCCCTAAAAATAAACCATCATTTCTAGGACAATGCTAAAAAAGCAAATGTGTTAGCTTTATCTTTATGATAACATTACCTGTACAACCATGTATATCCTGAATTAAAGTATAATAGTGACTTATGAATTTCTTTTGTCTTGCAGTGGTGCTAAGGTCCGACTGGGTGGGGACGACGGTCCGTTATCTTGGATAATTGGAGTAGATGACTCCGGGTTCCTTCAGGTTCTACAAGAAGGGAAGGAAATTGTCTCAGTGCATCCTGATGGCAACTCTTTTGACATGCTCAGAAACCTCATTATACCAAAGAAATGATGGACCCTAAATGGTGCCTATAATACTAGAGAAGTACCCATAGCATTTCAGATAGAACATTTTATTTTTAAAAGACATTCATAACTATAACTTCTTTTTTTTTTTTTTATAAATAAAAGTAAAGAATATATCTGAATTTGAAATATATTTTGGCACAGACACATCAATTGGAGAACAATTTTTCAGGATGACCATGGGTGGTCAAGTCACAGAAGAAGCTTTCCGAAGCACTGATCCTGCTGTGTAGTTTGATACAGCTTCCAGCACTGTTATTATAAGAAGATATTGAGTTAGTAGTAATGCTAGAAGAGATGCCTTCATTATTTGAAGTCTAACTCTCTGCTGCAGAGATGAGCCTTCTGCATGTTTCTATCGCAAACATTTTGCCTTGAAGAATCAACAAAGGGATCGGAATCCACAAGATGTGTTCCAGCATATCAGTTCTAGACGAATGTGTTTTCTGAAATTTGACTGCATATATACATCATTGAAGGAAGTGTCTGAAAGCCTGATGACTGTGTATGAACTTTGAAGAAAAATTCTGCAACTTGTCACCTCTCCCTTTCTGGATCCTACACACAGAGGAGCCTACAGAGTAGCAAATATGGTTCATGAGAGTGAGAGGCAGAAAGATTGTTTACAGTAGGGTTAGATGGCCTACAGTAGTACAATGACCTACAGTGAGGTAAGATAAGATTGTTAGGACAAAACGGCAACAGTAGGGCAAGATTGAGTATTAATATGGTGTTTTAGTAAAGATGGAGTTATAGTATATAGATTGAGTAATATGGTAGTAATAATAATAATAATACTTTACATCAGTGTTGCCCAACCTGAGTCTCTCATCTGAGTTATGCCACCACTATAGACAGCACTGACCTTATGCTTCTGTGACTGGGTCTTCTGGCCACTTCTGTGTTCCTTGAACCAGTGGGGTCCTAGGCAGGAGCTTAGACTACCTTATGCATAATCTAGATCTGAATCAAGCAATACAGAAGGCAATGCGCAGGTTATTGACTCTCCATGCAGCTATAAACTGTGCTAAGGGGATGCTGGGTTTTGCACTTCAACAACATTTGATAGGCACAGGTTGGACATCCCTAATTTCTTCATCTTGGAGACAGTCTTGTGTTTAATTTCCACTATTCACTTAATTTCCTGAAAATTAACCAAAATCTTTTTATATTTAAAGAACCAGTAACACCAGAAAATGCCCCAAATGGATGTGTACATCTTATATTCTTAAACACTGATTTTGGGAGGTTGTAGAACATGGATCTTTGCAAAATCTGCCTACCTAAGTAATGGGCCAAATTGTCCATTTAATTTTTGACCCCTTGGGCCAACAATCAGAACACATAAGGACCCCGTTGTGGACTCATCAGGTGAGGATCCCATCAAAAGCTTATTGCAGTCCTCGTCCATCAGGATTTTTCATCCTTCCTGATCAATATCTGTCTAAGGACAGATACTGGCCGTGATGGCTGTCATTATGGGCCCATATTGGTGCCAGTAAGCTGCCATTGTTGTCAATAGTGACTGACTTAGTTGTAATCAAAAAAAAAAAAGCCTATGTTTTTTTAATTTAACAATTGTGTATCTTTTTGTAGAAAGCATGATATTTTTTAGTTAAATACACATATACTTGCACTTGTTTTTGTATAGAAAACACTAAAATGGGACCTGAGGCTGAATGGACAGGAAGTTTATGCAAGAGACAACCACAAATCAATATAACCACGGCTTACACCTTAAATTCACTTTAATTTTTAGTGCTACTGCTTCTTTAAAGGGGAAGTCATTTCAGTGACTCTGAAACTGGTGTTCACTTTTTTTTTGGTGATTGAATTATTTGCCTTTTTTCTGATTCTGTCCATACCAGAAAGCAAAATAATAGATGAAATAGCATATCCATTCAGGCATTTTCGAAATTCTCATTCAAACAGATGACTGGGTGTTGGGGATCTAGGCAGCTAATTCAATCTCCAAAAATTTAGTTTGCCTTGAACTATCACTAGCAAATGATGAACAATGTTAATAAACAATCACCTTGATTTTGTGTCTCTATTATTGAATTGGACCTTCCAGTTCTCTCCCACTTTTAACATGATGTCCTTTCTTTGACTTTGATTATATATTTTTCCCCCCCTCTCTCCTTCCTTCTGCTCTTCCTTTAGGCTGTTTTCTGTTCTGTTCTTTTATTTTCTGTTGTTTTTGTCTCTATCCCTTTCCCTCTCACCTTTGGGGGGGTAGGACGTAGATTCAGAACCATGGTTCTAGAGTATTGGCACCTTTACAATTACTTTGCCCTTTGTGTATGGAGAAATTAGTCACTTTGGAAGAGGCAGAGATTACTCAGCAGATTTATAGCAGATCTCTACATTCAAAATACTGTTGCTATGCTACAAAATCCGTATATAGAAATTGAGCAGGCACTTCTAGGAACCAATCTTCCAAGCAGACTTTTCAGTTAAAAAGTATTTATTTATTGAGGAGCACTAGGACACAGCCTAACGCGTTTCGTATCAACAGGATACTTAATCATATGATTAAGTATCCTGTTGATATGAAACGCGTTAGGCTGTGTCCTAGTGCTCCTCAATAAATAAACACTTTTTTAACTGAAAAGTCTACTTGGAAGATTGGTTCCTAGAAGTGCCTGCTCGATTTCTGTAAATGGTTATCCGCTCCCTCAGCTGAAGGTTTAGGGCAGTGCACCTGGACCCCTTCATTGAACCGGTGTGTTTTTCACTTTGAGACCTGAAAAGATTTACTGCATCTACCTATCAGTGTTTATGATTCTAATGCCACAAAGATCTACAAGTGAAACAAAAAGTAAAACATTTGCTAATATTCTGTATCCTTTTTGTGTTTGGTCTTTTACTTCTGGTTTTATTGTGAGAGGAGATATAATATTTACAATGATATGTCAATGCTGAGGGGGTTAAAGTCTGAATGGAGAACACTCGAAAAAGTTTTTTTTACTAAAAAAATACAAATTTTTAGTGGAATAAAAAAAACTACATTTTTTTCGGGATTTATAAAAGATCCTGCAACAAAAAGTCAGAATCCGAAAATCCAGCATCTCAGACCTGCCGAAGTTGTATATAAGTCAATGGGAGAGGTCCCTATCCTATTTGGAAGATTCTGTGGTCTCCAACAAAAATCCAAAAAATTCAGGCTTTTTGGTAAAAGCTTGAACTAATTGTATGATTTGGGAAAAAACTCGGATAATTCAGGATTTCGCTCGATTTTAGTAAGTTCTTACGCGATCCAATTGAATTGATATTTTTTTTTTAATAATAAATAAGGTCACATTGTGGATTCTAGTTTGGTCTGACCTTTTTTATTTTAAAAAGTCTGTAAAAATCGGATTTTGATAAATAATCTCCTTGAGTGTCCATGGACAGTGAAGAATCCAAGGCAGTTATGGATACCCTAAGGCTAATGCCATACATATGGGTGCAATATAGAAAATAGACTATATGGCACAGGTTAAATAGTGGATAACAGATAAAACCATTATGTTTATCAACAGAGCTTATCTTTGAATGGCTGCCCCCATTGCTACACAGCAGCTTATTTATATAAACTATAGTATAATTTCTAAGCAAACACCAAAGTTTTACCAGTGCAGGGCAACCCTCCGTTATATTTGCATTACTTTAAAACACTTTAATTTTTTGATGTTACGGTTCCTTTAAATTTGAGACCATTTGAGTTCATCCGAGGTCTAAAAAAAACTCTAAAATGTGACCTTTGATGAATAACCACCTAAGTATGTTGTTAAAGAATGGCCAATTCTAAGCAAAATTTCAATTGGTTTTCATTATTTATTTTAAATAGGGTTTTTTTTTTCATTATTTGCTTTGCTCTTCTGACTTTTTTCAGCTTTTCAAAATGAAAACCAATTGCAAATACTCACAGAATATCACTTTCTACATCATACTGAAAGTTCATTGAAAGGCAAACAACCCCTTTAAGTCATAAACATGCAAAAAATTAAAAAAAGAGTTGGACTGGCTTACCGGTCTACCAGAATAAGACCCGGTGGGCTCGCCTTCTCAACCAAACATTTGGCCTTGCATGCTTATACCATGGCCATTTCTTTATAAGAACAAAAAGGAGAATAAAGAGAAGTATAGATGAGAGAATGTGAATAAAAGAGAAAAATTGTTGGGAGAGTATCTGTAGTCGTGGCAGACATATTATTTCCCTGCTTCTGAGCAGCTGTGTTTCTTGGCCTCAGCCGAAACATTCATTACGCTAGAACTGGCCATTTTGCCTTATTTATTTAACACAAATAACCTGAGCAGAATAAAAAAGAAAACACAAGAAAAAAAAAAAATATATATATATAATATCCTATTGTGCAAGATCCTTAAAATGATTGCTCCACATCTCCCATTAAAATGTCCCTGCAGGATCGGTTATGAATAGCAATAGGCTTCATAAGCCCCGGGGGAAAGTTATGTAAACCATGCACATTTCAATCTGCTTAGATATTTACTAATTTCATTGTATATGAAAGATAAAAAAAAAAACTTCATTTGTTTCAGATTTTGGAATGTATAAATCAGAGATGTTTTATGGATGCACAGATTTTATAGGCGCGCCGATGCACAGTAAATACCGTATGCAAGCAGGGAAAACAATGACTGGTGTAGCCGTGATGCTGGCCGTGTGCAGTAAACCAGTCCTCCCAGACAATCAAAATCATTTGTTCCTTGCTTATACGAGGAATGACTGCAGGATGCTAATATACCCTTTAAAAGCCAAAAGCTATAACGTCTGCCTTTAAAGATACGACTGTAATACATTTCCTTGATATTGCGTAATATAAATCTGGAGTTTATAATTGAAGGAAATAAAATATAAAGGTCTAGGTTTACTATGCACGCAGAATAGTCCTTCTCGGAATGTTTAGATTCATATAAATGAGTTGGAGCTGCCGTGTTGCTTTCCAGTCAATGTTATATTTGCTTTTCTATAGATCGAAAACAGATTGTTCTGATTTTACAATGTCAAGCTGTATGGCAGAGTTACCTTATATATATATATATATATATATATATATATATATATATATATATATATATATATACATATATATATATACATATATATATATATATATACATATATATATATATATATACATATATATATATACATATATATATATATATATATACATATATATATATATAGTCGTATTCCAAGGAATGACGCACTCCAGGACTTCCTAATGAGAACAAGCAAAGGGAAGTTTTATTTGTCAACGTTTCGGTCCAGTCTGGACCTTTCTCAAGACTCTTGAGAAAGGTCCAGACTGGACCGAAACGTTGACAAATAAAACTTCCCTTTGCTTGATCTCATTAGGGCCTTTATCCTTGATAACGTTTCGACCCACATTAGGGCCTTTATCCTTGATAAAGGCCCTAATGTGGGTTGAAACGTTGGATGCACAAGTTTGAAAAATAAAAATATTTTTGGTTCACTAACCAAGGAGTGCGGGTCCTCTTGAACTATATATATATATATATAGAGAGAGAGAGAGAACCAGCCCTTTAAATGTTGCTGTTTTGGAACTAAAAAGGAAGAAACATCATCAATGAATTTCCCTTTCCTAAATCAAAATAAACGAAGCGCGGACATGTCAGGCGACTTTTAGATCCTAAGATGTGTCTGAATTCTTCACATTTACTGCAGTGCAACTAATTGTTTGCCGTCAAATTTCCAAATGCACTTTTGGGCTCGTCCTGATTTTTTTAAAAAATTTTTTGCTAAAATGTTTGTGACAGCTGCTTTTTGTAACACTTCAAGGGCAAAACAGAAGATTTTTGGCCCTTTAAGCACCATATTTTTTAAGCAGCCCAAAAACACAACTGACTTGATTTTAACTTGGAGATCAAACAAATATTGTCTGATACCAACACAAAATAGAAATATATGAAAACCAGATATCTTTTAACCATGGCTCAAGTAGTGATTTACAAAAAATCTCTGCTTACTTCAAAATGCCACAAATAGCCCCCTTTTGTTTCAGTAAGAATCGGGTAAATATGGTAGCAGGTTTATTTTCTTGCAGCTCTCACCTTAAAATGTGCTTGTTCTGTCACTTAGCTATCATCTATTAAAACTGAATCCACTTAAATCAATTGATCCATAACAATTTTGAGATTTATCACCCTAAACACCGAATCCAGTTGCGCTAGATTTAGAATTGATTGTAACCAATTCAGAATGAATTGGTTCAAATCAGTCTAATAGTGACCAGAAGCCGTTCATTTAACAAATATCAAATATTGTCATATTTATGGTATTTCATTAACTGGAAGAAACTTATCCAAAAAAAAATTAACATTGGCCATTTGCTGTGGTATTTGAAAGGCCAGTTTAGTCCTTTTATATGAATCTGAATATAACAATTCTGAAGACTCGGACCATAATAAATATCAATATTAACCAATATTTATTGGATTGATTAAACTGACTTACCAAATAATTGTTGGATCAGTTTCCACAAAGCTGGGAATCTTACGAGAACCTTCTCAAAGTGTTGTAAAAAAAATGTTGTTCTCATTATCTAAATTTGGGATTTGTTGGAGCCTCTTCCTGAGCGTTGTGCCTCTATTTAACTATATATAAGCAGGTGACTTTGCCATAGTCCTCCAAAGAGCATCAGCCCTACATTTCCCAATTACAGAGGCATCTAGAAAATACAATATTATTTTTTCTTAAAGGTAAATTTGGCATTACTGTTTAGTTTATGACGAATATTTGCTACCTGAACACGTTCAAAGCAAAGGAAATGTAAAGCTCCAGCTGGAATTATGATTTTAGCTCCAGAAACCTGTCAGTAATCATGGGATGTGTCCGTAATTCTTTCCTGACCACAGAATGCGCCGTCATTCTTCTGCACGCTTACTCCTGGGCTGGATCCAAGGTCCTGTCTTTCATGATAAAAATGTATTTACTGAATGCATTGTTTCACTTTATTAAGAGTAACCCGGTCCAGACACTCCTTTCCCCAAGGGCTAAAGGAATGTTTTTGTTTCTTTAATGAAGATTCCCTAATCTGAATCCCTATATGATTCCATTTGGCCCGCGTGGACTAAAGTCCATGTAACCAGTGGGATATAACACCACCTTGCTACTTTGTAGGGCTGAATTCTGCTTTAGTGGATACAATCATTTTGACACAAATTGGCTTGTCTATATTTGACTTAAAGAATCAATTTCTCAGATATTGAACAGCTTATTTACTGGGGGGAGGCGTTTAATGTATGGTGTCATTTTTATTGCCAGTGTATGAGGCCAAAGTGCTAACAACCCTAAAGAGTACATGGTCATGGCTTATGTAGAAATATTGATCAGAAAGACTGGAAAACCCGTCGAGCAAGAACCACACTTGGTTTGCTTGGGTTGGTGGCCAAAACACATGATCATCCTTTATTGGCCCTTTACTTGGATGCCCAATTTAAGCAAAAATCCTCTCTTATGATAAACAAATGAGTGGATCTGACTGTGGATAGTCCGTTGTAGTTATTTTCTCTTGAGGGCTGCCCTCGGTCAGTACCTTAGTATTACAAGTTAGAAATAGTTCGATCTGGACTATATTTTACTTCAGTTGGCTGTTTTCGTTTTGTATTTCCTGTAAAGAGATTTTATCATTTACTAACTAAGGGTATATATATAGATATATATATATATATATATATATATATATATATATATATATATATATATAGAATATATACATCTATGTGTGTGATTATAACTAGTAATTTCCAATGTTAATTACTGTATGGTTCATAGAAACATAGTACCATAGTAAGTAAGGTTAAAAAAGACTCACGCCCATAAAGTTCAAGCTTTTATGTCTATAACCTAAGTGCCAGTTGATCCAGAGGAAGGCAAAAAAAACCCATTTGAAGCTTCTCCAATTTGCCTCAGAGGGGGAAAAATTCCTTCCTGACTCCAAAATGGCAATCGGACCAGTCCCTGGATCAACTTGGACTATGAGCTATCTCCCATATCCCTGTATTCCCTCACTTGCTAAACACCATCCAACCCCTTCTTATACCTATCTAATGTATCAGCCTGTACCACTGATTCAGGGAGACAATTCCACATCTTCACAGCTCTCACTGTAACAACCCCCTTCCCAATACTTAGCCTGAACCTCCTTTCTTCATTAGCAGTAGGAGGGACGTGTATTTATTTGAGAAATTGCAAGTATATTCAGTGATTGGAGAGAGAGAATATGTATGAGCATTGTATAAGAAAACACAGAGGACACATGTATATAAGAGATCCAGGCTGGTGCCCTCAGTTGGATTTATTCATATATGCAAAAAGTCATGTTTTATTGAGGACTTGACCACCGTAGCAGCTGCATAATGCCAACGTTTGTGGGATCGAAGTCTATTTTTCGTACGTCTCTGTAAGCATTAGGTCATTGTTGTGTTGATCACCCACTAACTGTGCATAGTTTAACTCAAAGTTGCCAACTGAAATCCTGATTTTACAATTCCCAGACTTGCTGACCTGAGAAGAAAACCAGGGCTTGAGCTTGTGGTCAAGCTCCGTTTTGGACAGAAAGGAAGGAAATACATTTGCCTATTCAAATACAAACAGCAACAGCAAGATTTTTTAGAAGTCAACTGTTGTTCCAAACCAGCTCTACTTTACATATTACAGATTGTTTTCAGGTACAAGTAAATGCCATTTTATTATGCCACCATCCCAATAATCCTTTTAATAAATGAGACCCGTGATCACTGCTACGATTGCCAATTCTAATATGGAAATATAATTCTATGCATAGGTGGCGGGTCATTTTTATGTTTGGGGATGAAACTATACATACTTTCTAGTTATACATTTTTTTTTTATAGTTTTCGAGGGCAAATTACATGTGTAATGCCCCAGAACTCACGGCAGGATAAAGGAGGTCAATATAATGAATAATATCCTCAGTACTTGTAGCATAATGTCATCTATACTACACAACACATGGTAGTATAAATACAGCTCCAAAGCCCAAAAGACTTGGCAAGATAAATGAAGCGCCAATTTAATATATAATAACCCTAGAACACATAGGGCCAGATTCTATTCATTGAGCAAAGGGTTTATAATGTGAAAAGTAATGGACAAGATTCAATTTGAGATACAATTCAATCCAGAAAAACATATTTTTTATCACGTGAAAACTCTATTGAGGTTGAGGGGGAAAAATTGGAAATGAATTAGAACAGTTTGTTTTCTCCTGGAATTAAATCTCATCCATGAGTTTTCACGTGATAAACCAAGAATTGGATTTGGCCCATGCACATTCCATGTATAACACTTCTGTACAGTTTCTCGTAGAAGAATTCATAGGAGTTGGTTTTGGGGGGTCTCAAGACTTAATTAAAGTTCTCTTATGATTCTGGGGTAATTATATTAGTGATGGGCTTGAACCATTGATATTTATGAAATATTTCCATTGTTGGTTCACCTTAACTTTAGGTACCCTAAAGCCTTTCAGAGAGTTCAGCAATAGCAAGAGAGCTTTCTGGATTTATTTCTCAGTTAAGGTGGCATGCCTTCTCTTAAATGATGGCCCTAATTGTCCGCCCTCCTCACCAAATGATAAACATTGAAACTTCCATTACTTTAGATTTATTTCTCACTCTAACACCTATTTGGAACCATTCTTATCTAGATGCCAGAATACATTTCATTATGGCCTCTCTGTTTGATGATGATGCTGCTGTAGAAATGTGAACGGGACTTGCAGCATGGTTATCAAGAGCTTGCTAATACCATCAGAAGTCTTGTTCCATAATTTGATCAACATTATAGAGGATTTCAGAAAGTAGGTGGCTCTAAATAGGTTTCCTCTGTATAATTAATGTGGGATATGACTTCTTACATGGTCTACATCGATGACTTATTGGCAAGCTAGCTAGACCTTATAGTTGTCTGTTACACATGGTTTGCCAAGAACTAGTGCATGTCTCTCCTATCAAGACCTTTCTGCTAGACTCTGTAAGAACTGGTCACCATTTTTCCTCATCCTTTGGCGTAAATGATTGCAGACTTCATTTTATTAACAAATAAGATTATACAAAGTCCTAATATCACCTTCCGTTGGTTATAATTACTGAAGTCCCAATATAATGTGGAACTGATGTTTCCCGGTGGGTTTCTGGAGAAGAGATCGATGACGGACTCTGGTTTTTGTAAACAAAAGCATTTACCTCTTCAGAACCATACCCATAATGTTCTGTGCCATGTTCAGTTCCTGTACATGGTGATGTTGGGTAAGTTCCATGTTTGGATAAGACATGATGATAATTAAGAGGGACATATGGAACTTGCCCACCAGGCTTGAAGTGCTCATGTTCTGAATTGTGATGGGCAAATCTTGAGTTTGTTCTATCGTTTTCTAGTTCGTTATAACCTGAGTGATGAAAATTAGGATAGCCATGCCTAGGTTCTTTCATGCAAAGCCGTCTCGTCTGCTCATATACCACAGGCCTTGGAAGGATATGGCTGAACTGCCCAATAGTCTTTGCATGGAGACATTCGGATTTCTGCAGGACTGAGTTACTGAGAGAGTTGGAAAAGTGCTTTTCGTTGGCAAATGTTTTCTCCTGCTGGTACCTGCTGAAAGACAGCTTATTTTCTTCTTTCACGCCATGGTATGGTGGTGCTGCCCGGTTCTCAGATTTATTTGTTTTCATTGGAGACGAGTGGTAGAGTTCATCTTTATACCTGGCACTGTATCTTGGCATGGAACAGTCTGTAAATCCATCAGGCGGACTGTCTAATGCACTGAATTTTTTGGTTGCTGTTAACATCCAAGCCATGAAATAGAAACAAAAATTTTATTAGAGAAAGTTGGGAGACCTGCTTTAAACAGAAAACACATTAGCATATAATTTTTTCAGTACAGGAGATCAAAGAAAAAATCTGGACATTTTCAGTGAGAAACCCGGGACTGTGGACTGAGCTGTCAAAATCAGGACTGCCCCACGAAAAACAGGAGAGTTGAGAGGTATGCCAAATGGGAACATTATTTTGTTATATGTCTTGGGGCTGCATGTCTATATAATGTTTTCATAGAACTGTTATTTGTTAGTGTTCAGCAGACCACATGACTTCTAGTCACGTGGCCCAATCAGAATTCTTAAAATTTTTGACAACCCTTGGAAATATTAGACTGCAGGACACGGAAAGATCTAAATAGGGCAGATATTTGATAATTGCTGTACCCCTGTGACCTCCTCAATCTATGGTGCCCTAGTCAGCCTTACTTACTAGGTCTCCCAGCCCTGATATTCCTACTGCATGTAGGTTTGCTTCAGTATTTAATTACAAAGGGAATCTCTATGGTCTGTCATGGACATCACAGTGATGAAGCTCAGAAAATGCCATGGATCACATCTCAGGCAATAATCAGACTGACCTAATGTACTTCTGCATTAATTGGAAGGAAACATTCCCTCTTTCCCCCCAGGATAAAGAAAGTGGCCCTTGGGGTCAAAAGCTCCCTTTTTAGTCCACACTGAGGGGTTGCACAGGAATATGAATCAAACAGAACTTGGAGTCAACAAGAGCTTTTGTTTCTGCCAAGTAACATCTTACTTGAAGTCTTTTTCCATTGGAGGATCAATACCAAGGAAAGTCTTTGTGTGCTGGTTATCTTAATAGCCTCACCAGTCATTTTGAAAGGGACTGAGACGCCAATGGCTGTCTCAGTCCCTTTCAAAATGACTGGTGAGGCTACTAAGATAACCAGTCATTTTTCTCCCTTATCCAAAGCCGGTCCCTTGTTTGGTGATTTATTTCCATTGGAAGTCACCTAGTGTGATAGTAAAAGACTATAATTTCTTCAAGGAAATACTGATAAACACAACCTACCTTCATAATTATGTGCCAAGTTGTGCCGGACTTGAGTTACTGATTGTTCATGAATATTTTTGGGAGGAGAGCTTGGAACAACTGAATTGGCATAATGCCAGTGGCACTCCCCGCCGGTCTGTAGGGTGCTGAAGAAAAATCTTGCCATTTCACAAGGGGAGGAGCTCTGCGGCTGTCCGTATCGAGAGGGCATCACCTGTTTTTTGCCGCTGCTACGTACATGGGAGTCCATAGGGAAGTGTCCATAGTGGTAAGGGAATGGCAAACTGTACGTTGGGGTGTATAACAGTTCACTGTTTTCCGAATGGTTGCTCTGTTCTTGGTTAGTGGCAGTGTGTATTGGGGGGCTTCCTTTCCAACTTCCATATTGGGAACAATCCAGTTTGTCACCAATGAATGATGTATATGGCTGGAAAAAAGGGGAGAAATGGGTATCAACTAAACCATTTTGGAATGGAGACCTAACCAAACGTATATTTATACATAAATGCCTAAATTCATTCCATTTGTAATAGTATTTGCTGTGTAAAACAGTTTGTGGTCTACTTTTCCTTTAATGTAGAGCATGGAAACCTTCCAGACAACAGGACAAACAAGCAACATAGAATATAAACTATCAGAATAGTTTCACCTCGATTTTTCATGAGCTTTTTTTTCAGTACATGATAACTCTTATTGGCGTCTCTTGTGTAACTACTACTGAAATGATTCTGAAATTCCCAAATTATAGGATAAATTCATAATAAAAATGCTGATTGGTTAGTCATTTCATCCTTTTCTCTAAATTGAAGATGTGGTTTACCAAGCAAACCTGGGTGGCAAATCTGGGCAGCCAGCCTGAGAGACTATAGCAGCATAGTCTTAAATTATAAATTCAATTAGTAATGCTGTCATAGAAATCAGTGGGCAGGAAAACTGGAGCATATAGAGAAAACCCAGAATAACACAGGGAGAACAAACTCCACACAGACATTAGCCTGGTTGGAATCCAGGTGGGGACCCCAGTTCCTAAGGCAGTAATGTTAACCTCTGTGCAAAACTATATGCCACTAAATAAGCACAATTACCTGTGGATATGGATTTGCCCTTGGTTTGGACTTCACCTTGCCACTTTTCACCTTTATGGGCTTGCGGGCTTCCTGGGAGGTAGTCATTGGGGTCCGACATGAAAACGGAACCTTTGATATTGTAACTTGCTCCAAAGAAAGCTGTAGCTCTTTGTACTCCACATCACTGTCAGGGAATCCAAAGACAAACATATAAATCCACTAAAAGTTGCAAAATGATGATGCATTTTGGCCAAATTAAAATAAATGTTGAGCTTTGTAGTCCTTGGATGCTTCTGTACAGCTTTGGATGCAGAGGCTTATAAAATGTCAGGGTATTGAGCAGTAAAACCTCAAGAAATAATAGTTGACTGCCTGTCTGGGTTAACTGCAATAATCCATCTGACAACACTTCTCAAGAGTTTGACCAATCTCTACAGATGTCCTTCAGCCAACAATAGAGACTGGGAACTCAGTGCTACCCTAGACACAAGTCTAATTTGAGGAATGTCTCAAGTCACACACTCTCATCCTAGAAGAACTCTACAGGGCGTCCAGTGGCTTTCAATGGAGTTTGAATGTCAGTTAAAAGTTGCTGCCCAGCCTTAAAGGACCATTTCCATTGATTCACTTCTTGATTTTACCTTCCCTACCCCTCAGTAAGCTGCCATGAGAGTTCTATTTTATTCCACCACCTAAATAAAAGACTCCCAGTTCATCCCGAAGGAGGATGCTAGTTCTCTGCTTTAGCTCACTGCTTGAATGGTTTCTTTGCCGACCCCCTGGATAATTAGAATGTTCAAAACAAGCCTCTGTAGATCCCTTAGCTCATGCAGGTATACGACTACAGAGCCACAGTTTGGGAATCCCTGGCAGAGAGTTTCACAAAATTGAATAAAACCACTGCAAGGATCTCAGTACTTACGTGAGGACGTAGTTCACACTCACTATACAGTGGGGTCTTGAGGAACGGCTGTTATGGACAATGGTTGCATAGCTCTGAACCCAGACCCAACCTCCGTTCTTGGAGAGCAGCCTGTAATATTTGGTAGTGACCTGGCCTTTCACCAGCACTGCCAAAGAAGAACACAGAAAGCCAAATGAATGAAGAATATTGGTATCATACCCAACATTTATATAACTACCATTGGACCATTTCTGCTGCTCTCTATGGGATTTGCCCTAGATCCATTGCTGTAAGCACTAGGATCCTAGCTGTAGGGTGTCTGCCAATCCTCTATCTGTGTTCCCAGGTTTATTTAATGAAAAGGAATATGCATACTACCCAACAGTTGACTATACTATATCTGGTAAGTTTATGCCTTGCCATCGTTTGGCCTAACCATGTTTAATTTCACCCAGAGAATACCCTCAATCCACCCAAAAGGCAACCCATTTTCCCATAAGCCTGGAGCCCGGCCATCCCAAAACGGGACAATTGGGGGGACAATTGAACCTAACTTGCAGTGGACAACCCATGGTAGAAAACTTGAAGGTTATGGTTCCTGTATACTGTATGTTGAATAAAGATATAATATTTAACTGAATCACTTACAGAGATGGTGAGATAATCGGAGGTGGAATGCATCACAGCCATGTACATGATGGTAGAGAGTTTTCTCAATAAGGTCTTGAGGTTCATATCCAGTTAATTCAGCCACTCTGCAATGAAAAAGCCGAGCAGTGAGTATTATATGTTATTTAACAGGGTACCACAAACAGAAAACAGCTAAATACTCTGATACTTGGAACCTAGTGACTTTATTACTCTATTTACCTGGAATCCAAGAAAATGAGTTTGAGGTCCAGGCTTGCTCTGAACATGAACATGTTACTGTGTAGCTTGATCTCTGTGATGGCACTGGGGGGCAACGACTGACCCACGGCCACAAGGCCCACAATCTGGTAGCAGGAGTCGTACAGAGAAATGTCCAGCATGTACTGCCTTATTTTCAGATAGCCGCTGCAGTGAATCACCTGTCACAAAAATAGAAAATACATTAAACAGAAGGCTGGGTTGGGCGTGGGTCTATAAATGGAGGTGCCGGGTGAGGGTTGGAAGTGGGCAGGTTAGGGTCGGGTGCAGGTTGGAAGTGGGCAGGTTAGGGTCAGGTGAGGGTTGGAAGTGGGCAGGTTAGGGTCAGGTGAGGGTTGGAAGTGGGCAGGTTAGGGTTGGGTGTGGTTGGAAATGGGCAGGTTAGGGTCGGGTGTGGGTTGGAAGTAGGCAGGTTAGGGTTGAGTGTGGATCAAACTTTTGTCTACCCACATATCACTACAAGCAAACTCTACACACAACCTATCTACCCTTGGGGATTATTATCCAGAGACAATGGATGGCTGTCACACCTCGACCACTACCCCTACTGCATCTACACCCAGTGTATAAATCCAAAAAACTCCCTAAAAATAAGGGGGTGCTTGGATCTCTGAGCCCTATGCTCACCCAGCACTGTCCAGCTTCTCCCATAGATTGAGCCAGTTAGCTGACAAACTACATGTTTGAGGGTCCAAAATAAATTAAAACGATGATGCTATAAATGAAAATACCTTGAAGGGCCACATAAGGCCCATAGACTCAAGCTGGGCAGTCCTGTGTTATATAACGTCACATGGAATTCTCCAGGTTATAGTTTATTTGTAATATAATTCAATTATTATTTACTTTTTGTTGTATATCATACCTCCCAACATTTTGGAAGTAAAAAGAGGGCCAAAAATTTTTATCCCGCACGTAGCGCAGCAATTTTTTTGGCCACACCCCTTTCTGTGGCCACACCCCCTAATTACCATGTTTGTTTTACAAAATTTGGCAGGTTATGAAAGTTTGAAAATATTTCTCCATATCTAAACTGTGTTTTTGTGTCTCAAAATTGTTACAAAGTATCTTATTTGCACCTGTTAGCTGTTCCGGGCTCTCTGCTAAAAGCCAATTAAGTGAGAAACTTTGTTTCTTTTTCTGGCTGTTCAGTGCATAGAAAAGAGGGACTTTCCAGTACAAATGAGGGACTGCGGGTTGAGCTGTCAAAAGAGGGACTGTCCCTGCGAAAAAGGGACAGTTGGGAGGTATGGTATATTATTTTCATCTCTATGCTATTACATATTATTCACATCATTTGTATTTATTAGTAAGTATTAAGTAAATGTCTCTTTAATCCACTAGGTGGAGCCTGCAGTGAAAACTTATAGCATAGAAAAATCTTCTTCTAATAGCCATGGACAATGGCATTGCTGCAAAAGTTTCAGGCATCCCTGAATTCAACCCTCTCACCATTCATATATCTGCCATTTAGACAAGCAGCAGTTTAAAAAAGAATCCCAGTTCACTGAAATATTAATAAAATAAATTCATGACAAGCAATATGGCAGATCATTGGATTGTGAGGAATCAGTGTGCTGATAATAAGTCATGCGATCCTGCTATTGGGTCCAATGTAAAGAAAATAATGTAAGATTAATAGTGCTTATAAACTGGATTTATTAAAATAAAATCACGTTGTAAAGCAAGAAACGATCCCTCACCTTGTATCCACTACATGTCAGTCCCGCATTCCTTTTGGCAAGGACACACTTCATCCGTAGGAAGAACGACCGCTCTATTTCATACTCTGGAAGGACAAGATGGCAGACATATTAGAGACTGTGTCACAGACTCAGTCAGAGGGCTGGGCTTCAGGGATACAAGATTCTTATGGAATATTAAAGGGTCAAAATGAGGAAGTGGATTCAGTAAATTCGACCTATTAACGACTGCTTCCGTCCATTGAAGCCAGTAATCAGCAATAAGAGATGTGGTAATAAATGGTGAGACGCAGGTGTAACACTTGAGAAAGAGCTCTGCTCGAAACATGTCGTGTTCAGAATAAAAGCACTTTAATTTTTGCAGTAACGACCAGCGTCTGACCATATACAACCACATCTCTTATTGCGGGATATTAAAGCGGTGTTCTAACTTTAAGAACAGCCAATTCTAAGCAACCTTTCAATTGGCCTTCATTTTTTCTTTTTTTAATAGTTTTTTAATTATTTACCTTCTTCTTCTGACACTTTCCATCTTTCAAATGGGGGTCACTGACCCCATCTAAACTCAAATGCTCTGTAAGGCTACACATTTATAGTTATTGCTACTTTTTATTACTCATCTTTAAATTCAAGCCTCTCCTATTCATATTCCAGTCTCTTATTCATAGCAGCGCATGGTTGCTAGGGTAACTTTGACCCTAGCAACCAGATTGCGGAAATTGTAAACTGTGGAGCTGCTGAATAAAAAGCTAAATAAGTCAAATAATAAAAAAGGAAAACCAATTGCAAATTGTCTCAGAATATCACTCTCAAAGTCATACTAAAAGTTAACTCCAAGGTGAAGAATCCCTTTAAGGTGCTACTTTATTCACAATAGTTTATAGGGAGAGGGTGGAAAATGGGTGGGAAAAAGTAAGGGTGGAGCAAGTGTCCAAGCAATGGGGAAAGTGTTAGAAGGAATCTTTAAGTTGGTGGGTAAAACTTGTCAATATCAGAATATCACTCTCTACATTATACTAAAAGTTAATTTAAAGGTAAACAACCCCTTTAAAGGGATCCTTTAACCGAAGCTGTAAGACAAAATAATACAATGTGATGTACTTAAAGGGCACCTGTTGGGTTAAAATGTGGGCTAATAGAGCCCGCATTCCGTTTGGGGATATCAGTAGTCTTTTTTTTAAAAAAAATGACCCCACCAGCGGCAGCGCTATGCTACCCGCCCCGGGAGGGAGCTCCTGGAGCAAGCAGCCATGTTGTGTCACTCGCTCGCGCATTATGAGCAATTTGTGTCACATTGTAATTATGTCCATTCCTGATTCCCTACACCTGCAATCAGTGGAAGTGAAATTCTCAGGGTGTGGCATGCTGGGAGTTGTAGTTCACTGTCCTGCTCTAGAAGCATATAGGAAAGCCTGTGCTAATAACCCCATCCCGTGTAGGTTAGCTATTAGGTTACTGTGCAGCAAATTACTGGCTACTGTTTAATGAATCAGACTCTAATAGGATTACGGGATTAAAGTCTTGCTCATCTGTAATGCCTTGATATCTATCAATTTCCAACTGGGCTGCTGTTTCCCAGTGCTGGGGGATTAATCCTTGCTTCCCTCCAGCCTGGATCTGTGACGCCGCCGGTCAGTGTTAAGAAGTTCAAAATTGTCATCATTAATATTCCCAGTAAGAGCTGATTGGAGCTGCCGGCTGGAGCTTAAGATGAGCGTGGTGTGGAATATCATGGCCTTAAATGATGTAGCCCTGCCAAGTGTGGATAACATGAGAGGGAACATAGAATGAGGGGCCGAGAGACTGTGACTTGTGCAAATAGGCAGATTTTTATTCCTTCTGTCAGTCTGGAGCAGAGGTTTCCCAATTAAAAGAACATTAGAATTAGAATTCATTATTAAATCCTGTAAAGCTAAAGATTCTTCCACTGGAATCTAGGGGTGATCTTAAATTAACTTGTGAAGAATAATAACCTATTAACGTATGATCTGCTGAATAGATCAGAAAACACAACATAAAACTCTAGTTTCCATTAAAGGGTGCGCTGTATTTTTTATACTGATTGAAAATTAAAGGGACAATAAATAATATGTTGTATTTTATTAGAAATTGCAAAAATCAGTGCATATTAGGTGTTAGCCTTATTGTTTTGAAAAAGTTTAGGGCCCCTTTAAATATTTACATTTTTACCCAGTATAGCTCCTCCCTACAGATACACAAGACAGGATAAGGAAGTAAAAAGGGGGATGGGCTAAACCAGAAGTAGAAACAGGAAGTGAGATGGAAAAAGCCACAGGATATGAAAATACAAAAAATGGGAAACACAAAATGAATGGGAAGGGACAGAGATTGGAAAGTAAGAGAACAAACTGATATAACCAAGTTAAATAATGAAAGAGAGGTATGGGTGGGGGAGGAGTTTGCTATTTAAGTGTAGGCATGCCTTGTAGCTAAGATTCTAATTGGCCCAAGTATGTCAAGGTCTTTCCCTAGCAGTATAAAAGGATAGGGTAAATGGTTGCCACCTTTTGTTTGTCCAACTCTGTGCAGGGGGCAGGTGAGGTCTGAGATGTTGGATTTATGGATTCAGACTTTTCCATCCTCGGGGTATAATAAATCTAGAAAAATGTGAGTTTTTATTTTCCTCTAAAAATTCTAAAGAAAACTAAATTTTTTTGAGTTTTTGGCTTTTGGACTTTAATAAAAGTGTCAGTTACTGGCAAAGGGATGTATTTGTGTTGTGAGAATTAATGGGTGAGGGCAGGTATTGGCTGTGTCCCTCCTGTTGAATCATGTGCTCAGAGATAGTGAGATAACCATTTAGATAACCATTTAAACACATCATTCCTTTTGGCCGCACTGTAGTGCACAGCTGTTCCGGAGACGTATGGAATCTGCATTCCGCCGCTTAGCTCAGCTTCCCAAGGCTCTGCCCTCTAAGGGATGGGGGATATTGAACAATTGAAGCCAGCCGTTTAATATATTGTGTCTGAGAACAACATGCAGAACTTAAGGGAGGTGCAAGTGGGAGAGCAGTGGCCAACCATGAAACCATCAATTCTCTGAGAAGGGAGCGCATTTGTTGGGAAGTGTGTATAGTAAGTTGGATAGTGTGTATAGTCAGTTGGATAGTGTGTATAGTCAGTTGGATAGTGTGTATAGTAAGTTGGATAGTGTGTATAGTAAGTTGGATAGTGTGTATAGTAAGTTGGATAGTGTGTATAGTCAGTTGGATAGTGTGTATAGTCAGTTGGATAGTGTGTATAGTCAGTTGGATTGTGTGTATAGTCAGTTGGATAGTGTGTATAGTCAGTTGGATTGTGTGTATAGTCAGTTGGATTGTGTGTATAGTAAGTTGGATAGTGTGTATAGTAAGTTGGATAGTGTGTATAGTAAGTTGGATAGTGTGTATAGTCAGTTGGATAGTGTGTATAGTAAGTTGGATAGTGTGTATAGTAAGTTGGATAGTGTGTATAGTCAGTTGGATTGTGTGTATAGTCAGTTGGATAGAGTGTATAGTCAGTTGGATAGTGTGTATAGTAAGTTGGATAGTGTGTATAGTAAGTTGGATAGTGTGTATAGTCAGTTGGATAGTGTGTATAGTCAGTTGGATAGTGTGTATAGTCAGTTGGATAGTGTGTATAGTCAGTTGGATTGTGTGTATAGTAAGTTGGATAGTGTGTATAGTCAGTTGGATAGTGTGTATAGTAAGTTGGATAGTGTGTATAATAAGTTGGATAGTGTGTATAGTAAGTTGGATAGTGTGTATAGTCAGTTGGATAGTGTGTATAGTCAGTTGGATAGTGTGTATAGTAAGGCAACTTGGTGTCACCTGTGGTATAGTGACTATAGTTATAGAAGATGTTGTCAGGAAAAGAGTTTTTTGTAAAGTAAGGCAAGATGGTATATGTGTCATACATGTGTCTTTACTTACAACTTTCTTTATTCAATAAGACTTTGCCCAGAAAATGAAACAGTGCACTTTACATGTTTCCCCTCTTCTGGCTTCAGGGGTATCACTAGAGTGTGATGACTGTTGTGCATGTAAGGGGTTAATTAGACAGAAGTGCCACTGAGGGCCACCCAGGCAGCTTTAGAGACTACGACCCCTGACACACGTACGGGGAACACCATGCGCTCGCTCCTTCCCTGGACACATGGTGTCGCCTTAGGGATGATGTAACTGTTACTGACTGGCAACTGCTCTCTGTCTGCCGGCACCTTTATTAAGCTCAGGGCAGACTCTCTGAAGCAAAGGCCAAATCTGCTTGTATTCTGATTATACTGCGCTTATACTGGAAATATATCACACTCATACTGTACTTATAGGGGCTTATTTACTAAACTTCGAATGCCAAAAACCCCAAAAAAATTTTTTAGTATAAAATCGGAATATTTTGTGGGAAAAGAAATCACAAATTTTTTGGAATTTATTATACCCCGTGGATGGAAAAAGTCTGAATCTGAAAATCCGGCATCTCAGACCTGTCGAGGTTACATATAAGTGAATGGGAGAAATCCCAAAGATTTTTTGATCTGAGCTGGGTTTCGTGCAATAATCTGGAGTTTTTTGGGTGGAAATTTCTGAAAAATGTGTAAAATTCGTATTTTTCACGATTTTATTCCTAAAAAAACAACATTTTTGGGAAAGTGTATTTATAAATAAGACAAAGAAAAATGCGTAAAATTCGTATTTTTCCCGTTTTTTCCCTAAAATTTTTTTTATTTTTCAAAAAATATTGAGATCAATTCAGACATTGATAAATAACCTGATAATAACCTTGATAATATACTCATACTGTACATATAGTGTCTTTATACCTATACTGTAAGCATATTGTACTTATACTGTACTTATAGTTGTTCTTACTGTCCTTATATTTGATATTCTGTGCTTAAACTTTACTTAAAATGCACATAAACTGTACTGATACTGTACTTATATGTGTTCATGCTGTACTTAAACTTAGGGGCCCATTCACTAAGTTCGAGTGAAGGATTAGAAGAAAAAATACTTTGAATTTCGAAGTGTTTTTTTGGCTACTTCGACCATCGAATGGGCTACTTCGACCTTCGACTACAACTTTGAATCGAACGATTCGAACTAAAAATCGTTCGACTATTAGACCATTCGATAGTCGAAGTACTGTCTCTTTAAGAAAAAACTTCGACCCCCTCGTTCGCCACCTAAAAGCTACCGAACTCAATGTTAGCCTAAGGGGAAGGTCCCCATAGGCTTGGCTAACTTTTTTTGGTTGAAGGATAATCCTTCGATCGATGGATTAAACTCCTTCGAATCGTTCGATCCGAAGGATTTAATCGTTCGATCGAACGAATTGCGCAAAATCTCTCGACTTCGATATTCGAAGTCGAAGGATTTTAATTCCCCAGTCGAATAACGAGGGTTAATTAACCCTCGTTATTCGACCCTTGATACATTTGCCCCTTAAACTGGGCATATACAGTAGAACCGTTTTTCAGGGGACCAGAAAAAAATGGTGTAAAATCCAGGAAAATGTAAAATCAGGGAAATGTATTTATGTATAATATATAGGTGGGACCACAAAACTAAATTGTAAAATGAGGGGAAACTTCAAATCAGGGGATGTAAAATTGAGGTTCCACTGTAATTGATTTATTTTGTACTTATACTGTGGTTAAATTGTACTAATATTGTACCTATACTGTGTTTATACTCTGGTTATATTTTATACAATCCTTTTACAGTACATACACTGCTATAACACTGGACACGATCAACAAACTGTAACATAATTATTACTATTTCTTTATCCTAGGAACCCAGTAAAGTTCAATCTGTATTGCTGGGAATCAAAGCCCAATAAATTAATTTTAATTAATAAATTAATAAATCCTTATTTTTGGGATTTTGCTGAACCCTAATTTTTTATTATTTGTGGTTTTTGAGTTATTTAGCTTTTTATTCAGCAGCTCTCCAGTTTGCAGTTTCAGCAATCTGGTTGCTAGGGTCCAAATTCCCCTAGCAACCATGCACTGATTTGAATAAGAGACTGGAATAGAAAGATGAGTAATAAGATGTAGCAATTACAAAAAAATTGTAGCTTTACAGAACATTTATTTTTAGATGGAGTCAGTGACCCCCACTTGAAAGCTGGCAAATAATTATTATTATTATTATTAACATGTATTTATATAGCGCCAACATATTTCGTTGCACTGAAAAGTAAATGTGATTATACAACTAAATCCCATTAATTACATACATAGAACATATGGAGTTACATACATCACAATCAATACCGGTACAAAAAGTGAGGAAGGCCCTGTGCAAAGGAGCTTACAATCTAAAGGAAAGGGAATAATACACAAGGTGTGGGAGAGGATAAGATCGAATTGAGTGGGTGAGAAATGTGGTACTGTATGGGGTGTTGCGTTTGGTAGTTAAGCAGAGTGAGGGTAGGCTTCTTGAAAGAAGTGCGTTTTAAGAGATTTCTTGAAAGCAGAAAGGTTGGGAGAAAGTCGGACAGACCGTGGGAGAGCGTTCCAGAGGAGGGGTGCAGCCCTTGCAAAGTCTTGAATGCGAGCATGTGAGGAGGTAATGAGAGAAGAGTTGAGTAGCAGGTCAGTAGAGGAGCGTAGTAAGCGAGTGGATGAGTATATAGAGATGAGTTCAGAGATGTAGGGTGGGGCAGAGTTAGGAAGTGCTTTGAATGTCAGGGTCATTAATTTGAATTTGATTCTGAGAGGTAGTGGAAGCCAGTGCAGGAATTGACAGAATGGCGAGGCAGAGGAGGAGCGGTTGCTGAGGTGTATGAGCCTCGCAGCAGTGTTCATTATGGACTGGATAGGTGACAGTCTCTGGAGGGGGAGGCCAATTTAAAGAGAGTTACAGTAGTCTAGACGCGATATGATGAGAGAGTGAATAATGAAAAAACTATAAAAACTACATAACGAAGACCAATTGAAATGTTGCTTAGAATTGGTCATTCTATTACATACTAAAAATGTACTTAAATGTGAAATGTAGAGATTGATATTCTGAGACAATTTGCAATTGTTTTTCATTTTTTATTAATTGTGTTTTTTTTTAGTTATTTCGTTTTTCATTCAGCAGCTCTCCACTTAGCAATTTCAGCAATCTGATTGCTAGGATCCAAATTCCCCTAGCAACCATGCATTGATTTAAATAAGAGACTGGAATATAAATAGGAGAGGCCTGAATAGAAAGAGGAGTAATAAAATAATATAACAATATATCTGTAGATTTACAGAGCATTTGTTGTTTAGACGGGGTCAGTGACCCCCATTTGAAAGCTGGAAAGAGTCAGAAGAAAAAGGCAAATAATTCAAAAACTATAAAAAATGAAGGGCAATTGAAAAGCGACTTAGAATTAGCCATACTGTAACGACTGCTAAAAGACCCACCCATAGTTCAGCCTGCTTTCTGGCAAGCCACACCCCCTTTATTGTATTGTGGTTTTTTACACCAATCCTCCAGCTATTGGACAGGTCTCCAAGCTGCAAATCCCTTTTCGCACACACACATTTTTACATAACAGCAACTAAATGGCCTTCCCCATGTAATAAATGTACCTTGCAGTAAATGCGGGTGCAGCGGCTGATGCGCAGTGAGTACTGCAGTCATCTCATCATGGTCCGACGGATGAATGTATTCATATATACTATTGCCTGTCAGTTCCACCTGCCAACAGAAGTCACATTTATTATTAAGGGACAGAATTATTCAAGGGCAAGTTCACCATCAAACAAAAATGTTGAATTTATTAGACATCGGTGAATATAAAATTATATACAGTTATCGGACCTGTTATCCAGAATGCTCGGGACCTCGGGTTTGCCGGATAATGGATCTTTTCATAATTTGGATCTTCATACCTGTGGGGGCACATTTACTATGGGTCGAATATCGAGGGTTAATTAACCCTCGATATTCGACCATCGAAGTTAAATCCTTTGACTTCGAATATCGAAGTCGAAGGATTTACCGCAATTCGTTCGACCGAACGATTGAAGGAAAAATCGTTCGATCGAACGATTAAATCCTCCGAATCGAACAATTTGAACCATTTTAAGCGATGGATCGAAGGATTTTTCTTCGATAAAAAAAAAACCTTAGAAAAGTGCTGGGGAAGGTCCCCATAGGCTAACATTGTACCTCGGTAGGTTTAAAGTGCCGAAGTATGAAGTCGAAGTATTTTTTAAAGAGACAGTTCTTCGACTATCGAATGGTCGCTTAGTCAAACGATTTTTAGTTCGAATCAAAGTCGTAGTCGAAGTAGCCAATTCGATGGTCGAAGTAGCCAAAAAAAACTTCGAAATTCGAAGTATTTTTTATTCTAATCCTTGACTCGAGCTTAGTAAATGTGCCCCTAAGTCTATTACAAAATTATGTAAACATGAAATAAACCCAAAAGGCTGGTTTTGCTTCCAATAAGGATTAATTATATCTTAGTTGGGATCAAGTACAAGCGACTGTTTTATTATTACACAGAAAAAGGTAATCATTTTTAATCATTTGGATTATTTGATTATAACGGAGACTTTTCTGTAATTTGGATCTTTCTGGATAATGGGTTTCCGGATAACAGATCGCATACCTGTATTTAATTATTGGATTGAAATGAAATTTTAGCGAAATTTCCAGTTTTCCCCCTGTAATATTATATTATCATAAACTTTTATCATTTTAACATAGTGGGATGCTCCAAGCTTCATCCCCATCAGTCCCACCAGCTTACCTGGGACAGTCCCAGATGGACGGAGGCAGTTTCTGAAATGTACATGATTTTGCCGTCAGACGCTACGACGAAAACAAATCCATCGAGAGTCTGTAGGGGAGGGGAAAAAGGGCATTTTTAAAAAGGATGAATCCCTATAAACATTGAGGAGCAGCTGAAAAGGGACATAAAAAGAACAGGAAAGGGACGTCTATAACACAGAAAACATTAATGTTGTTAATTTCCCTTTTAAAATAATTCATGCAAAATATTAACCAACCATTTTTTTTCCTGCTGCAAACTATTCACTCCTATGGTGAGTCTCAGACAGGCAGCAGGAGCAGTTGGTTGTGCCAAGGCAACGTAGTTAGGTTGAGGCAGAATTTATTAGATCACCATTAGTCAGAAATTGAACTGAAAGATTACTTCATTGTTTGCTGATGGAATTCTAAAGGGGAAATTCATTTTTATATTACGTATTAGCAGGTTAAAGATGGACCTATTCTGGATCCTATTTTAATTGGTTTTCATTGCTTTTTATTAATGATTTTTATTAATTAACCTTCCTATTCTGTCTATATCCAACCTGCAACTGAAAACACTATCTGGTTGTTTTTGGAAAGGTACTGGCTCCACCCATAGGGCTGTGTTCAAGTAAATATTTAAAGGAGGACTAAACACCCCAAACCTTGGTTCACCTTTAAGTTAACTTTTAGCATTTTATAGAATGGCCAGTTCTTAGCAACTTTTCAATTGGTCTTAATTTTTTCTTTTTTTGTCTTCTTTTTCTGACTCTCCCTGGCAGGTTTTCCAAATAAGGAAAACCAGACAGGATTCCCTTGATTGACACGGCGATCGGCCAATGAAATCAAACCATTTTCATCTACATCATGGTCCCGTCCACTGTTGTCACGGCCCGCCCCCCCTGCCCGGTATCAGCCGTACGGAAATTTGGCAACCCTAGATGGGGGCCAGGCCAGTGATGTCAGGGGTGGGACTGAGGACGTGGCGATCATCGACTTTCCTAATTTGGAAATCCATAAAGGAACTTTTCACCCAGACAGCCCTTCCAAAAACCGGGCTATCTGAGTGAAATCCGAACAGGTGGCAACGTACTTGCTATTGGAACCAGTGTTTGGCTCTCTCTCTTTAGGTGGCCATAGACGTAGAGATCCACTCGTTTGGTTTCCCTGACATGCCCATATCGGGCTGATCCGTTCCTGGGCCCTAGAGCCCAACGATCGGATCATGATGCATCTGATATGGGCAGTCGGATACACACACGGATGGAACCGCGGTCCGAAAGGATTTTTCAACCTGCCCGATCCAAATTTGGCCGACATTCAGACAGATATCAATCGGGGAAGCCCGTCGGATGGCCCCACACACAGGCCAATAAGCTGCCAATCGGTCTGTCTGCAGCTTTTATCGGCCTGGGGGCCTTTTCTCTGTTCTTTGGTTCTGGCTCTTCAAACCATTTAGCAGAATTCAGTTCTCCTCTTGGTAACTCAATAAACTGACTTCTGCTACATCGTTTCAGGAGACAGAACCAGCAGTGCGCTAAATAGAAACAAAGAGACGCTGCTTTTAATCTCATTTAGATTTACAGATAAGGTTAAACACTTTACAACTGTGTAATGAATGCACATATATATTGGATTGGATTGGAGTTGATTACAATGACATTTTCTTTCATCCCCTTTTTGCATTTTACTGTTTTTATTTCATGCAAAGCTTTTTGCCTTTGTGAAGCTGTAAATATAGTTCAGCCCAAGGCAACATGGCGTCTGGGGGGCTCTTTATGGAAACACATTGGGTGCAGTGAGACTTTACAGGTCGGAGGGGGAGATTATTGCAGCCCTGCTGTGTCTTTTCCTCCAATAATGGGCACATTCAGTGCAAACGTACAGGTCTTTGGGCCCTCAGTGATAAATTGCGCTGGATTAAATCCATCTACAAGCAGACGCCCCGCGTGGATAAATTCTATTAAAAAGGGGGGACCCATAAATATTTATCCAGGGCTCGAATCAAACGCCCCAGTGCCACCGAGATAAAAGCCCCACTGTGCTGCCATGAACTGCTCGGCTCAATCAGACTTCTGAATCTAAACAAATTATACAATTTCTAATGAAAATATAAGATTGTGTCTGATCTGAAAGAAAATGCAGCTTTTTCCCCCTAGAAAATCCTCATTAGGGAACATCCAGGTGGTTCAGTTGATAATATATTTACTTCTGTCCCAGGCCCTGCACATAAGCCATCAATCAGTTTAATAACTCACTGACAACTTAACACTTCCAGCATAATGTATGGCTTTTTAATCCCCCTCAGCCCATTCATTATGACTTCTAAGGATTCCCCTACTGAATAACATGTTAATCTCAATGTGCTATCCAGGAGGAAATATAAATGTGTTCATTCAGCCTGAGTATTAGTAGCTTTAATATTTAATCCCTTATAATACATGAGTGATACTCAGAGTTCCCTGTATAACTCAGCCTGCAGCCTTGTGCCTTTATATGGTCACAGAATAACCCCTCAGTGACTTCTAATATCCTTATCATTTACAGTAGGGGGCACATTATCCCTTATAATACATGAGTGATACTCAGAGTTCCCTGTATAACTCAGTCTGCAGCCTTGTGTCTTTATATGGTCACAGAACCCCTCAGTGACTTCTAATATCCTTATCATTTACAGTAGGGGGCACATTATCCCTTATAATACATGAGTGATACTCAGAGTTCCCTGTATAACTCAGCCTGCAGCCTTGTGCCTTTATATGGTCACAGAATAACCCCTCAGTGACTTCTAATATTCTTATCATTTACAGTAGGGGGTACATTATCCCTTATAATACATGAGTGATACTCAGAGTTCCCTGTATAACTCAGTCTGCAGCCTTGTGTCTTTATATGGTCACAGAACCCCTCAGTGACTTCTAATATCCTTATCATTTACAGTAGGGGGCACATTATCCCTTATAATACATGAGTGATACTCAGAGTTCCCTGTATAACTCAGCCTGCAGCCTTGTGCCTTTATATGGTCACAGAACCCCTCAGTGACTTCTAATATCCTTATCATTTACAGTAGGGGGTACATTATCCCTTATAATACATGAGTGATACTCAGAGTTCCCTGTATAACTCAGCCTGCAGCCTTGTGCCTTTATATGGTCACAGAACAACTCCTCAGTGACGTCTAATATCCTTATCATTTACAGTAGGGGCACATTATCCCTTATAATACATGAGTGATACACTGTGTGCCTTTAAATAGGGAAACAGAACAGGCTGCTGGTACTTGTAGCTCATTAATAGAATATGAAATAATATAGCCAAAATAATTGCAGATTTATTAGATACCTGTAGAAGATGAGATCCCAGTTCCTTGGCCACGTTGTCCAATGGTCCAATTCGGCTTGGATGACCCCAGGCATCGCCTAATCCTGGATTGCAAAAATGGAAAGAGAAGAGGTTACAAAATATCCACTGGCTCATTACACACAATTAATAGAGTCAATGGATGGAAATGGCAGATGCTCATATATACTATATACTAATATACTCTGCGTGTGCGCATGTATTCGCTTTGAATTTGCCGCAACCTGCCCTAAAAATGGAGGTCACGGCAGGAAGCTTAGTGCAGGGATTGGGCCTGCCCCCGGGATCAAAGTAGGGTTTGAACCAAAAAAGTCTTTGCACTTGAGCCACACATCATGTCCCTATCAGATGCCGCTGTGCTGTCAGGTGAGCTGTGGGGATGGGCGAATTTTTTCGCCTTGTTTCGCCGTGGAAGTGATGCCCATAGACTTGTATGGCGTTGTGCGTCAAAAAAAAAAAGTTGACGCCCATAGACTATAATGGGCGTTAGCGACATTTCGCCGGCGGCAAATTTTTTGACGAAACGGGTCAAATTCGCCCATCCCTAGATAGGGTTGCCACCTTTTTAGGAAAAAATATAAATATTGAGATTTTTTCATTATCAATAACATTGGGGTCAAGCATCGTTTTTGCCGGTCAGGCCGGGAAAATACTGGCCAGATGGCAACCCTAAATAATGGTCTGGGGGATAATTGCACTTCCAAAAAAAGTGTATCTGCTGTTTTCCAATGGCAATATTAAGTAGTCCAGGCCAATCACATAGGTTAGAGGGCCTCAGAGTAAAATTATTTAAACTGTAGGGCACAAGACATTTTTAAAAAATCAATTGGGTTCTCCTATACCTACTAGGCCCCGCAGCAGCCGCAGGGTCTGCTCCCTCTATAATAACACCCCTGTTCCAGGCTCTGAGCGTTTCCTTGATCCCTGCTTCTGATCCCATTAGTAACCCTGTCTCCCTGTAACCATACACTGCACATTAGAGGGGCTTTGTGCAGAGCTGGGGAGCCAGTATATCAAAGAGAATTCCCCATGATAAATGTGGGCACATCTGAAACATGTTCCGTCACCTTTCGCCTGAACGACCATTTTTCATGTTTCTAAGCGGCCGTGTGCGTGAAGGCAGATTACTGTAATACCAGCGCCGCCTGAAGTCTAAAGCCAAGGTAACGACGACGTCTTTTGTTGGGTCTTATCCAGGACATATGGCACAATTTTTCTGGGCGGCCAAAATAATGCCAGGCTAGACTACGTACAGGCCACGGTAATACATCAGCAACTGTTCTGCCATTAAACATAATCAGAAAAGCCTGTAAAATATTTATACAGTGTCATTAAGTTCACGTTCTGCCCACCCTGACTTGAGATCGGTGATTGCTATGACTCTGTACACAAAGGCTTGGAATCACCAGGCGGAGGAACGGCCACCAAGTTAGAGAGGTATCACTAGTGATGGGTGAATAAATTCGCCAGGCGCGAATTCACATCGAGTTTCCGCGTTTCGCCACATTCGCGAAACTGCAGGGAAAATTCACTGGTAAAAAATCCGCAGTATTTAAAAAATTTGGGCAAATTTTAGAATAGTCTCGCGCATAAATATTGTTGCACGTCAAAATTATCTGGACGCCCATTGACTTTAATACATTTGGCCAAAATAGGCGCGCATATAACAATTGTCGCAGGCCTAAATTGACTCGCATCAAAATAATTTCTAAATAATTTATTTCTCTAATATTTTTGGGACAAATTCGCCCATCACTAAGTATCACTTTTGTTATTCTTCATATCACGAGTTTTACCCACCAACTTAAAGATTCCTTCTAACACTTTCCCCTTGGCTTGGCCACTTTCTCCACCCTTACTTTTTTCCACCCATTTTCCACCTGTAGAGAACGATATTCCGAGACAATTTGCAATTGGTTTTCATTTTTTATTACTTGTGGTTTTTAAGTTATTTAGATTTTTATTCAGCAGCTCTGCAGTTTGCAGTTTCAGCAATCTGGTTGCTAGGGTCCAAATTACCCTAGCAACCATGCACTGATTTTAATAAGAGACTGGAATATGAATAGTAAAGGCCTGAATAGAAAAAGGAGTAATAAAAAGTAGCAATAACCAGGGGCGTAACTACAGAGGAAGCAGACCCTGCAGCTGCAGTTGGGCCCAGGAGGTATAAGGACCCCATGAGGCCCTTATCTACAATTACAATAAATATTAGTAAAACAGGTCAACTTCTAGACAATTTGGGGGCCAGATAAAAATTAGTTGTTGTGGGGCCCAGTAATGTCTAGTTACACCACCGGAAATAACAATAAATGTGTAGCCTTACAGAATATTTGTTTTTAGATGGGGTCAGTGACCCCCATTTGAAAGCTGGAAAGAGACAGCAGAAAAAAAAAACTACAAGACATAAATAATAAAGACCAATTGAAAAGTTGCTTAGAAATGTCCATTCTATAACATACTAAATGTTAACTTAAAGGTGAACCGCGCCTTTAAGTCAATTGTTTCCAACCTGAGAGGGTGACCCCAAACCATTGGAAGTGGGGGCACAACGTAAAGGCCAATTAGGATACAATCTGAGGGTGGACACATATATACTGTCTTGTATACTCCTTGAGCTACAGGAGAGTGTCCACTACTACAAGCATTTATCTATTATTATTTATTATTATTATTTATCTATTATTATTATTATGTATTCATTATTATTATTATTTAATTATTATTATTATTATTTAATTATTATTATTTATCTATTATTATTATTATTTATCTATTATTATTATTTATTAATTGTTATTATTATTTATCTAAGAGGCGGAGTCTGGCCAAATGTTGTGCGTGAAGACCTCCATGGACCCTGGTGTAAGGACTGCAAAACCAAGTTAGTCAACACCAGTTGTACCAGTGCAATTGCCTATAGGACTATCCTGGTGCAATTTAGCTCCTTTGTTAGTAAATGAGCAGCAGTGTTGCACTGGAAAAGATTCTCTCTGGGAGCGGCAATCCCTTTAATCCCATTATCTCTATAGGAGAAACAGGTGGCCCCTCCATTGACTCTACTATTGACCCTATGTATCCAGTCGCCGGCCCTTGATCCCAGGCGCAGATTTCTCCATCTTTATGGAACATTCCTCTGGGGTGAACGACACATTCCAGATAAAAGTGAGGACAGGTGCAATAAAGGGATTTGAGGCCCCGAACAAACACCTTTTCTACCTCCGTCTCACCCTAATGACGGGATTAAGCTCCTAAATCCCCTCTTTTCACTTCTTGCAATGGAACCTTTGCTCAGGGCGGGGGCCGCGCCTTTTGTAGCCCCTTATTTACTCTCTCAGATAAGAGGGATTAGGGTGAAAAACAAATCCTGTAAATATGCAATTTGTGCCGGTAGTAGCTAAACCTATATGTATAGTATTTTGCCTTTCTATGGCAGGACTGAATTACATAAAACAATCTGCGTTTCTTTCTAACAGACGCAAATAATCGAGGGGATGTCGTCTCTTGAGTAGGATTCATTGGTATTTTTACATTATTAATTTCCCCTTTAGGGTCAGGGTACACAGGCAGATTCGGGGAGATTAGTCGCCCGGAGACAAATCTCGTCTTCTTCCAAGCGACTAATCTCCCCAAAGATTCGCCAGAAAATCAAATGGGTTTATTTAATATTTACATGATTTTCTAGTAAACTTAAGGTATGAAGATCCAGATTACAGAAAAATCCCTTATCCAGAAAACCCCAGGTATTTTTTTTCCAGAAAAGTTGGCAACCCAATTTTGTGCCCTAAAATTGATTTTCTTTGGGGCCCAGTAGCATCTAGTTATGACACTGGAACATGGATCCCAAGTGTGAGCTATAGGTATTATTATGGACTTGCTTTAATGGACACTGGTCTGTACACATGCAGCGGGCATAACAAATATGTATCCGGGTCAGGTGGAGGGTTGAACGTTGCTCAGTCACGCTCGCAAATATTTATATTCCAAAAAAAGCTCTTGCATACAAAAAACTTGTACTTTCCCTTATCTCTCCTGCCTTGTTTTCCCTTCTATTCAGGCCCGGATTTGTGGTGAGGCCACAAAGGTCCGGGCCTAGGGTGGCAAATTATTTGGGGCGCAATGCTGCCCGGCCACTTGCTGAGGAGGACTGGGGATGTGCAACCCCCCAGTAGTGAATTTATTCCGTAGGCACAAATTTGTGGTCAATTTCCGCATTTTTCAGCAAAAATTTGCCACTGTTACATTTTTTTTTGGCACCGGTGACAGTTCTGGTGCCGGCGACAATTAAATGGACGGCCATTGACTTTGTGCGTCAAATGTCGATGGCGTTGAAATTGTCGCCGGCATCAAAAGTCACATTTTGCGAATTTTTCGCCCGTTTCACAAATTTTATGACGAGGAGAAACAGGACAAATTCGCCCATCACATCTCCCCGTTGCTGCGCTCGCATGGGCAATAGGACCGATCCGAATCCGGCCCTGATTCTATTGTCACCAAACCCAGAGTTCCCCCAGAAAGGGCCCTTTCCACTCTCCCATGTGACAGATTTGTTGACTATGGGCCGCACATGGGGTGTATTTATCAAAGAGTGAAGTTAATAGTGAAGTTCCGCCACTAGAGTGAAATTCCGCCACTCCCCATTCATTTCTATGGAATTTTTTTATAGGCGTATTTATCAAAGGGTGAACTTTCACTTTCACCCATTGATAAATACCGCCTTTCAAAATCCCATAGAAATGAATTGAGAGCTGCGGGATTTCACTCTAGTGGCGGAACTTCACTCTTTGATAAATTTACCCCATGGACATTAGTAAATAAATAAATGATTAAGTGCCGGATGGCACAAAATGCGTAAAGTTATGTATTTTTGCCCTAAAATAAAGTTTTTAGTTTATTACAAGCCTGTTTGTGGGATCGGTGAGTGGCTGCCATTTTTTCCTTTAGTTGCACCTCGAGCTGTGGGTCTGGGGCATGAGCACCCCACATACTACTGATGAGATAATAAACTCTTTGGCTTGACATTGGGACTTTTTTCTTTAAATCCAATAAAAATATTGCCTTGTGTCACAGAAATCTAGAAATATTACGGAAGGTCTTAAAATATATTTAAAAAAACACAGCTTTTTTAGAAAAAGAGTTCCAACTGTTGGCCAATGAATTCCCCGCAAACATGGATTTTTATTAAATTCAAATTAAAAAGATGCTCAAACTCCAGCTGGTGCGTTGCCATAGGGACCAGCGAGCTGCTAAAGTATATGGAATGTGGATTTGGGCCAGCAGTAGCTCCAGGAGAAGGATTTATATGGAAATCACTAATGATGGCGGCAACAAGGATCACACGGAGAGAAACAACAAGTTATTGCACAGGGCTCCCAGGTCCATGAGCAACACCCCATTTCCAGTTGACCCCTAGGCACCCAAGTGGCTCTTCTTCAGTCATAATGAGGCCCAGTGGGAACACACAAGTGCAATTGTGACGTCACCAATTGGAGAAGAATATGGCACATAAGGAGGCCATGAAATTATAGGGAATTAAAGTTGCCCCTAGTCAGGATCATATCCCCCATATGTGGGAATCATAAAAATGATAAGAAAACGGCTTTTCCCTAGAGCAGCGATGTCAAGCCTTTTAGCTCCAGTCTTTCGGGGAATTCTGGGATTTGTAGTGCAGCTTGTTCACGTCTCCTCCAGGCATCACACAAAGGATGTGGGTTGTAAAATAATCCCTTATCCTCAGTGTTTCTCTATAAAACCGGAGTTGTAAGTATTTGCACTAAAAAGCCAGCGGGGCAGCGCAACCAGTTTGTTTTGCGTAGTTTATTGGCCGTCGCACAGATGTTCATCTAAGGCCCAACTCAGATTTAACCCCCAACACCCGCTGCCGAACAATAACATTTACCACTGCAAAAAGGGAAATTCATCTGCGTTTCAGATCTCACAGCTGCAGAAGTGCGACGGCCCGAGCCAGACATTAATACATAGTACAGGAATGGGATCTGTTATCCGGAAACCCATAATCTATAAAGCTCCAAATTACGGAATGGTCATCTCCCATAGACTCCATTATAATGAAATAATCCAAGTTTTTTATACATGATTTCCTTTTTCTCTGTAATAATAAAACAGGACCTTGTACTTGATCCCAACTAAGATATAATTCATCCTTATTGGAAGCAAAGCCAGCCTATTGGGTTTATTTAATGTTTATGTGATTTTCTAGTAGACTTAGGGGCCGATTCACTAAGCTCGAGTGAAGGATTCGAATGAAAAAAATTCGAATTTCGAAGTATTTTTTTGGTACTTCGACCATCGAATTGGTTAAATTCGTTCGAATACGAACGAAATCGAACGAATCGAACGAAAAATCGTTCGACTATTCGACCATTCGATAGTTGAAGTACTTTCCCTTTAAAAAAAACTTCGACCCCCTACTTCGGCAGGTAAAACCTACCGAAGTCAATGTTAGCCTATGGGGAAGGTCCCCATAGGTTTGCTAACCTTTTTTTGATCGAAGGATTTTCCTTCGATCGTTGGATTAAAATCCTTCGAATCGTTCGATTCGAAGGATTTAATCGTTCGATCGAATGAAAAATCGATCGATCGAACGAACGTTTAGCGCTAAATCCTTCGACTTCGATATTCGAAGTCGAAGGATTTCAATTCGAGGGTCGAATTTCAAAGTATTTTTTACTTCGAAATTCGACCCTTAGTGAATCTGCCCCTTAAGGTATGAAGATCCAAATTACGGAAAGATCTGTTATCCGAAAACCCCCAGGTCCCAAGCATTCTGGATAACAGGTCCCATTCTCTTCCCTTAGCACCAGTTGCACCCATCATACTCCATCAATTACTCACTGGGAAATGGGTTTTCTGCATTTCAGGTAACAATAACACTTCCCTAGACTTCCAGGAAGGGAAACGACGGAAAAAGACAACTAAATGTGGGGGTAGCCTATATCTATTGACTCCCACTGTTTGGGGCACATGCAATGCCACCACTTTCTAATAATGTTACATTTTTACATATTACTCAGAATCAATGGCATATTAGTATTAGGGATGCACCGAATCCAGGTTTTGGTTCGGAATTCAGCCAAGATTTGGCCTTTTCCAGCAGGATTCATATTTGGACGAACTGAATCCGATTCCTAATTTGCATATGCAAATTAGGGATGGGGAGGGAAATCGCGTGACTTTTTATCACAAAACAAGGAAGTTAAAAATGTTTCCCCTTCCCACCCCTTATTTGCATATGCAAATTACAATTCGGATTGGATTCGGTATTTGGACAAATCTTTAGTGAAGGATTCGGGGGTTCGGCCGAATCCAAGATAGTGGATTCGCTGCATCCCTAATTATTATACTTTAAGTAGTGCCATCCTAATGTACAATGTAGGTTATATGCCAGTCCCTGGTACCCCATGGAGCTGACATTCTAAGTCCTTATCACAGTCACACACACTAGGACCAACTTTAACAGGGACCGAGGAACCTGCCTGTATGTGTTTGGAGTGTGAGAAGAAACTCATGTAGATACAGGGAGAACATACAAACTCTTTGTCTATAGTGTCCTGGCTAGAATTGTATCTATGGCCCTAGCGCTACTATTTGCTGCACCACATTGCCATCAAGAGCTGTTCTTTTAAAGATTTAAACAAAGAACAAGACAACCCAAATGCCTCTCTATCCAACCAAGCAATCATGAGTGAACTTGTAAGAGATCCATGGGTTTTAATAAAGGCTAAGCCTCCCCAAACCAACACCATTGACCTTCCAACAACACACACGATGGAAGTTTTATGCATTGAACTGGCACTGCATTTATACAGACTTGTATTCTGGGTTATTATAAGTGTAGTTGGCACTGTGTGTATCCTGCTATGTATACATGGAACTGATACGATGAAGGAACATGTATAAAAAATGCCCAGCCTCCCTAAATATAAAAGATCACCCTCTGGCTATGACTAGATCCACCAACACCTGGACTCAAGAAATATTCCAGACCTGTTGATAACAACCCCTTGATATTTAGGGATTCCCCAGGACACTTCTGGTAAGACAGTGATCCCCAAACAACATGTTACTCTCCAACCCCTTGGGTGTCGTTCCCGGTGATCTCAAAGCAGGTGCTTATTTTTCAATCCCAGGCTTGGAGGCAAGTTTTGGTTGTATAAAAACCAGATGTACTGCCAAATGGAGTCTCTTATAGGCTGTCCGTACATATAGGGGCTACCAAATAGCCAATCACAGCCCTTATTTGGCACCATCCAGGAACATGCTTGTATTGCTCCCCAACTCTTTTTACATTTGAATGTTGCCCATCTGTAAAAACCTTTGGGGACCATAGCATAGGGGATGAAATGTCTCCTTTAAGGGGTAAACACTTAGGGGCCGATTCACTAAGGGTCGAATATCGAGGGTTAATTAACCCTCGATATTCGACTAGGAATTAAAATCCTTCGACTTCGAATATCGAAGTCGAAGGATTTAGCGCAGATAGTTCGATCGAAGGATAATTCCTTCGATCGAACGATAAAATCCGAATCGAACGAAAAAAGTTAGCCAAGCCTACGGGGACCTTCCCCATACGCTAACATTGACTTTGGTAGCTTTTAGATGTTTTTTACCTTCGAATCCTTCACTCGAAGTTAGTGAATCGGCCCCATAGTCTGATTTAAAATCTTTCCTAATGGTTAGTCTTGTACTGGAACTCTGTGGGTTGGAATATATAGCACCTATCCCAGTCGCTGAGTAGGGATTTTCAAACTGAGATAAATAACAATAATAAAGATAATTCTGGGAATAACAATTCCTTAACAAGAAGAAGATTAGAGAGAGAAAAACCAGCGATTACACAGAGCTCTGTAGCAGATGGCAGACTTTCTAGGGAAGCCCCAAAGTGAACATAAATTATATCTGCTGGGGAGGAACTGTACAGTAGATGTTTGCTATGGACACAAGTAGGGATTACGGTTTATAGAGTAGCATCTGATATGTGTCATGTTTATCTGCTAACAGCTACAAAGTCTAACCCTGACTCTACATCCCCCCCCCCGGCTGCTAGCAATGTCTCCCCTGAGCTGCCAAAGAACTTGGGTTTCCTTCAAGCCTGGAAGCAATAAGCAAAAGAACGCAGTTTGGTACAAGAACTTGTTCTCTTGTAAGAGATATACTGCTCTTTTCCTATGGGGTGTAGATATATTGGAAATGATGACTAGGGGAGCACTGGGAAGGGTCTTCTCGACCCCCTGTGGAACATAAATGTGTCTGTTAGCTGGAGTTATTAATTTAAAGGTGACCTTCCCTGGCTCTATATTCTTTGAGAACAAAGGCACGGGCAGAGAATGGCAGTGAAGGTGCCCACATAGAAAATCCTTACAAGGTAGAGTAGGACATTGGCAGGGTCAGACTGGGTCGGTGGAACTCCAGGAAACAACCCAATGGGCCATGCCGACCGGGAACCCGTTCCCCTCTCAGAACCACTCCCTCTCCTCTCCCCCGACCCAATCACAGGGGAGGAGGAAAGTATGTGCCGCTGCAGATGGGGGACTGGGAGTGGTGCAAGGTTGGGTGCTGGGATGAAGGCCCTTCAGTTTGCATGGAGGGCCCTGACATTAGAACTTCTCCAGATGCACCAGTCTGACCCTGTCCATGGTGTACCCCCTGTATCTCAGAGTCTGGTTTCCAACCCTACCTCTAAGACTACATTATTCCCAAAGCAAATTCAGGCTGTCGTTCCTCAATCCCTGAAGGCCCATGGATCGTACAGTCCTGTGGGGCCCCATAAATTCCATTTTGCATTGGCCCCATCACCATTAAAGCTCATCTCTCTTTCCCAACGCTGAAGCTGTGGGGTGTTTTCGAGATCCGCTGACACTTTCCTCTATATCAAGTTGTAGTTGCTGCAGGTGGTCATGGAGAAGCTTTGATATCCAGCCAACAACACAGAGTGTACCATTCTTTTTTGTATCTTACATTTCCTCTCCGTGCGAGGATGCATGTGGTTAATGCTCAGGAGTCTCAGCTGCATTTTACATGAACTCGATTTTGTAGCGCTCGCGGCTTTAGTACACCCAATTTTTCATTTTTGCTCATTTCTTGTTACCTCATCACAAATGAGAACAATACACAATGGTCTCTTTGCAGGATTATTTATGTCATCAATACTCATACTGGAACCAGACAGGGGTCTCTGGGCTGGATTTAGATCTGCGGTGCCGTCCCAGAGCTGCTTTGGGGGATCTTGGTCTTTTCTGCTCTAAGGAGAGAATGAATAGCAGTAGTGGGTTGGGTCATTGGTCCAGCTTTTGGTTGGGCTTGGAAGGCATTAGATATAAGAAGAGGTGTAATTAGATATTACTGGACCCAACTATTTTTAAATTATTTTTTAGGCCTCCAAAATGTCTGGGGCAGTGATCCCCAACCAACAGCTCATAAGTAACATGTTGCCCACCAGATTCTTGGATGTTGCTCCCAGTGGCCGCAAAGCAGGTGATTATTTTTGAATTCCAGACTTGGAGGCAAGTTTTGGTTGTATAAAAACCAGATGTACTACCTAACAGAGCCTCCTGTAAGCTACGGGTCCATATAGGGGCTACCAAACAGCCAATCACAGCCAGGAATATTTTTCATGCTGGTGTTGCTCCCCAACATTTTTTACACTGAAATGTGGCTAATGAGTAAAAACATTTGGGGACCTCTGGTCTTTTTTCTGGTCTATTTATTATTGAGCTTGGCCTATTTTACCAATATTTATTGAAATTGTATATGAAGGGGAAGTTAAGTCTAAACAAATGATTTCTGCTTTCAAAGTTGGCCACAGGGGGGTCACCATCTTGTAACTTTGTTGCAAGACCAAGACTGTGCTCATGCTCAGTGTGGTCTGGGCTGCTTAGGGATCTTCATAAATTATCAAAACAGCACAAGTCAAATAATATCTGCCAGAAGCCAATACAGCAAGACTGATTAATAATCAGAATATACAGACTGCACTGGGTCCTGTGTTGTCATGTAATCTAATGTGGATTTTATAGTTTTTGTATTGTTTAATACAAACTTTCTCCAACTCTGCAGAACCAGTGGCTGCAGCAAAATAATCCTTCAAATAGAATCCCAGTTTATCTGTATAAATCTGGCTCCATGATCTTTGTCCCTGCAGCTGGAGTTGGAAACAGTAAAGGGGATGTAAAGCCAAAATAGAATCCAATACAAATCTCTACACAGTCGTCGACTGCTCTACAGGGAACCAAACAAAGCTGCTTGAGTTCTGCATGGCTGGGAAGTAAGGCGGGGGCTCCCCCTGCTGTACATAAGTATGATTGTTTTCCTGCAGAGCAGTTAGGGACCATCTGACAATTCCTATCCACAGCAGTAAATGAAGGGACAATTTCACTGCATACAGTCAGGTTTCTTATAAAAACGGTACACATTTTTTAGTTAAAGTATATTGGAGATCGGTTTCTTTTTCTTTAAAGAAAGTAAAAATTGGATTTTATTTTTTTGCCTTTACATGCCCTTTAAGGCCTCATGGAGCCCCTATATCTCATGGCCCCCCTGTAGCCGCAGGGTTTGCTGGAGGTAAGTGTTCAGGCAGAGGTCAGTCCAGGCAGTTATAGGAAATACTTACCTTGCACTTCAGTAATGACTTACAAAATGCACTGGTGTCAAACCTCAAATACTAAAAATAGCTGTAGTGGGGGCTTTCTGAATCGTTGCTCGGGTCAAGATAGTTAATGAATAATAAATGGGCCTCCATGTACACCGCTCTGCAGCAATGTCCAGATAATTAACTCTGTTAAAGGGCAAATGACAATTAGTCGGTACCTTCCATTCACGCTGGGTCAGAATATGGGACCACGAATTGTCTGATGATCCGCCCAGGTGAATCCCCCCTATAAGAAACGCTCGTTCTTTTTGTTCTTTTTTGTGTTCCAGGAACTCAAGATCTCAGAACTCAATGGAAATGTTCTATTTACTTTCCTGCAAACTGATAATATAGAAACATCTCCAGCATTTGTAATATCCGTTCCCAACCTGAGCTCATGAGAAAAAGGGACGTTTTATTGTTAAAACAGTAGAATTTCTGGTTTAATCATCTCTAGGCTGAATTTTATATTTCCCTTTCTCCCCGGCACAGATAGAGTTAATCTTCCAGCCTTCCCATCCAGTTCTCATGAGGTTAATTGTCCGGGGTCTCGGCGTTCTACATTTCCTCGCCCCTGCTGCTTCTAAAGATCCAGTGCGTGTTTTGCGCTCGCCATCTCAGATTAAGCCGTTTTAATACTTCTTTTCATGTCAGCGAATTTCTATTCCTTAAAAAAAAAACACCTCGGTGTAATAAAATCCAGAACAATGAAAGGAAAAAAAGAAACCGTCGCAAGAGGAATAGGGGGGGGGGGGAAAAACGCGATCCGCTCCTGGGGGGGGGTGAGCAGATTGTGATCTCCACCTTTTCCAGCGATTTCATGGGCAGATATTTGTGTGAATAACAATAACAGAGTGTCAGCGGCTGGGCTTACTGTGCACATAATGGGGCTGCTGACTTGCCTCTTACATTTCTATATCAGCTTCTACTAGGGTTCTCACCTTTTCTGGGAAAAAATACCGGCCTTCCTATATATTTATCTTTTTTCCCCTATTAATAACATTGGGATCAACCATCATTTTTACATGGCAACCCTAGCGTCTACGTAGGTGCTCCCCTGAGATCATACCAAGCTTAATAAATCCCACCTGAATTAATCCTTAGACTGTGGCCTTATGTACAACAGAAAACCTAAAACAAAGATAATATTCTCTTAAATCCAGACATCTGAGTCCAATTAAGCATCAAATATTTTTAAATTGTATTCCCTGCACCTCTAAGTCATTTTTAATGTATTCATATACAGGTATGGGACTCGGGACCTGGGGTTTTCTGGATAAGGGATCTTTCTGTCATTTGGATCTTCATACCTTAAGTCTACTAAAAAATAATTTAAACATTAAGGGGGTTATTTATCAAGGTCCGAATTTTTAGAAGTATTTCTATGTTAGAAATCCGAGCAATTCCGAATGGACCTTATTATCATTACAAGAGCGGGAAAAAGAGATTCGGGCAAAAATCGAATATTTTCGGAGCTTTTGGAGTTTTTTGGACTTTTCCGCAAATACTACGAAATTTTCAGTCCAAAATCATCGGATATCGGTACGGACAGCTGCGCAGACACTGGGACCTTCCCCATTGACTAATACAGGACCTTAAGAGCTTTGAGATGCCGGATGTTCGGAGTCGGACTTTTAAGACCATGAGACATTTTTTTTTAGTCCTAAAACTACAAATTATTCTAATTTCGGATAGTTGGAGCTTGATGAATAACCCCCTAAATAAACCCAATAGGGTAGTTTTGCCAAGAAGGATTAATTATATCTTAGTTGGGATCAAGTACAAGCTACTGTTTTATTATTACAGAGAAAAAGGAAATTAATTTTATAAATTCTAATTACAGAATGGGATCCGTTATCCAGAAATAAAACTCCAAATTACAGAAAGTAATTGTACCATTATATTATAATAATGAAGTTCTGAAAACACTATTTCACACATATATATATATTTATAACAAACAAGGGAAAGTTGTGCTCACCACTATTTTTTAAAACCATTAGGCGGGGGTGCAATGAGGGTGTGACCATAAAATACATATAGTCAACTACAAGATTCCTCTGCACTCAACCCATTATCAATATATATATATCTGTCTTAAATATATTGATAATGGGTTGAGTGCAGAGGACTCTTGTATCTGTCTACATATATATATATATATATATATATATATATATATATATATATATTGCTATGGGATCCATTATCTAGAGACCCGTTATCCAGAAAGTACAAGCTACTGTTTTATTATTACAGAGAAAAAGGAAATAATTTTTAAACATTTTGATTATTTAGATAAAATGGAGTCTATGGGATACGGCCTTTCCATAATTCAGAGATTTCTGGACAACGGGTTTACCTGTACTATTTTCTACATGTAGGTTATCGTGCCTGTTTAAAAAAAAATTTTTTCCATTTTTCTACAATTTTTTTTCTAATAATTTACACCTCTGTTTAGATTTGAAGAAATCTAAAAAGAAATGTAAAAAGAGGAGCTTTTTTTTCAACTGCTAACAAAAAACGTGGCTGAACTCAGAGTTGTACAGTAGTAAATGCAAAGTGTAATTAATGTCTTGCAGTATTTACCATGACATGAATAAATCAAGGCGATGTGTTAAGTATAAGCGAGGAAACGTGACTTCATTTCGGATTGTTAGAAAGCTCTGGGTTGTCAGTGCAGATCAGGGAAGTCAATCCTTTAAAACCAGCCTTATAAATTGTCACTATACAATATAAACATGGAGTGGGGGAGCCGAGGCTTGAGCTCAGCAGGGGAACGCGCTCCTGTAAGTGCAATTGCAGACAGATAATAAGTCTCAGCAGCACATATCCACTTCTGCTGCTCCAAAGGGCAAGGGGATAAGTAGAACCCGTAGATAAAATTTATACTGGGCAACTGTCATACCTTGCTCTGTCTCATACTGGCAATTTATATTTACCATCAGAATGGCTGGAATTATGTTTTGTTTATAATCATTGTGATTATTCCCTATGATCTAAAATGAAAAAAGTTGGTTAGTCTGTATAAATGACGTGTATATTGTCTATTGTTTACATTTTATATGTATATATACATATATATATATATATATATATATATATATATATATATATATATATACACATATACATACAGGTATGGGACCTGTTATACAGAATAATAGGGACCTGGGGTTTTACTGATAAAAGATCTTTCTGTAATTTGGATCTTCATACCTTGTCTACTAGAAAATCATGTAAACCCCAAAGGCTGGTTTTGCTTCCAATAAGGATTAATTATATCTACAAATGTGTAATAGTGTTTTCAGAACTTCATTATAATAATATTAAGGTACAAATAGTGTACAATTTACAGTACAGCTTTCCAAATATTATTACTAATTCACAAAGTAATAATAATAATAATAGAATGTGATAATATATTTTTGCCTTTTTAACATAAAATGTTTCTGACTCTATTATATTTAGAAATATGATTGTATTATTTGTTTTTGCAAGTTGTATATATATATCACATTTATTATAATATCTATTATTTATAGCTGTTTGTGTTTTTTATGTATTTATATATATATATATATATATATATATATATATATATATATATATATATATATATATATATATGTATGTATGAATATAAATTTGAAGCATAACCAATAATCATATTTCTAAACATAAAACGTAACTAATTCAAATTATTATTATTATTATTACAGGTATAGGTATTTGTTATCCGGAAACCCATTATCCAGAAATCTCCAAATTACAGGAAGGCTGTCTCCCATAGACTACATTACAATCAAATAATTCAACATTTTAAAAATGATTTGATTTTTCTCTGTATTAATGATTCTGTATTAATTAACTTGATCCCAACTAAGATGTAATTCATGTATAAATTATTTATTTTTTTAATAGACTTAAATTACATCCAGAAAACCCCAGGTCCCATTATTATTATGATCATCATCATCATCATTATGATATTTATTTCATATATGATAAGTAATACATACAGTATATTATGGCATTATTCTTGATTGCAATAATAAAAATATATACAGTTATTTTGATATTATAAAAACTATTTCTGTATATATATATTTACATTACAATTTGGACATGTTTTATTTGTTATGGACGTGCTATGTGTTAAGATTGTATTTATATAAATTCTGTATATATAATGAATGTAGTTAATTCCATAACAAAGTTATATGAACGTGTAAAGCATTTGATAGTAGAAAGTTAGACTTTTTGTTTTAATTAATATATATATATATATATATATATATATATATATATATATATATATATATATATATATATAATAGTGAGCAGTGGATTCACGGCCCTGATTTGTACAAACACGGGATACACTTTGTTGCTGCGTGCGAGTAAAGGGTTAATGGAAGGAGGGGATGAAATGATGCGACTGCTGAGTGATTCCGTTACCCTTTATTTGTTTCCCAGTAATTACACTGATGCATCTGAGGTTGAGCTTCTGTATTGCGACGAGTAAATCAAGACATTTCTCCATTGATGCTGCTGTGTATCAGCACTGACCAGAAATACATGAAATTATTATTATTATTATTATTATTATTATTAATAATGAAATACATGAAACACTTGGCGCATTTGCCCTTTGTGACACCAGAGAAGTCCCTTAAAAGGGTTATTCACCTTTATATTAACTTCTGGAGGCCTATTTGTCAACAGTCTCTTAGTGGTTTAAAACTCATTTTCCCTAAAACCCCAGACGTCATGAAATTTATTTAAAATTTTTTTAAAATGCTCCAGCCAGGAAAAGTTGCAGAAAAGTCGCAGAAAAGTTGTGAAAACTGCAGCTTCTTCCTATTGGGATACAGGTATGGGACCTATCATACAGAATGCTCGGGACCTGGGGTTTTCCGGATAAGGGATCTTTATGCAATTTGGATCTTTATACCTTAAGTCTACTAGAAAATCATCTAAACATTAAGGGGGTTATTTAATAAACTCCGAATGCAAAAATCGCCAAAAATTTGTGATTTTATAAAATCGGACTCTTTAAAAATCACAATTTTTTTGGAATTTATTAAACCCCGACGATGGAAAAGTCCAAATTAGAAAATCTTTTGTGTTCTGTGCAATACCCCGAAGTTTTCTGAGTTTTCGAGCAAAAAAGCACAAGAAAACTGAGTTTTCGGGTGAAAAATCCAAAAAATCGTGAAAATCAGATTTTTTCCCCGCAAACAGAATTTTCGGGAAAATGTAATTATAAATAAACATAAAAACCCCGAGCAGATTTGATCAGAATTTGTAGCAGAAATGTTGAGATAAAATCAGACTTTGATAAATAACGACCTAAACCCAATAGGCTGGTTTTGCCTCCAATAAGGATTAATTATAATTTAGTTGGGATCAAGTACAAGCGACTGTTTTATTATTACACAGAAAAAGGAAATCATTTTTAAAAATTCGGATTATTTGGATAAAATGGAGTCTATGGGAGACTGTCTTTCCATAATTCGAAGCTTTCTGGATAACAGGATTTCGGATCACGGATCTCATATTTGTGTACCCAAAAACCAATAACCAAAAACCTCTAAAACAACGAATTCAAGAAATATCTTCCATTTGTAAAAGGGACATCTGCCATTAATGTCTTGGATTTATAATTGTTGCAGTTTTTGTCGCAAAATAAATCCCAGAAAAGTTGCACTTTTTTCCCGTGACATATTTTTTACATTTTTGCATTAAAATTCCCAACCTGAAAAAGCTGAGGTTTAATAAATAGTGATGAGCAAAAATTTTGTGAAAATGATGCCGTAGACTCCAACTTCAAATGAAAATTGTTGCGAGTCAAAGCATTTTGTCGCCCATAGACTTCAATGCATTTTGGCAAATTTTTCGATGTCTCGCGAATTTTCGGCGCAATGAAGCGGGTCAGATTGGCTCATCGCTAAATAAATCGTCCCCTTAGTATGTCACAGAATTGCTAATTCTAAGTAACCTTTCAATCGGTCTTCAATTTTTCTTTTTTTTTTATAGTTTTTGCATTATTTGCCTTTTTCTTCTGACTCTTTCCAACTTTCAAATGGAGTTCATTAAAATAAACAAATGGTCTGTAAGGCTAAACACTAATTATTAATGCTACATTTTATAACTCATCTTTCTATTCAGACCTCTCCTATTCATTTTCCAGTCTCTTATTCAAATCAATGCATGGTTGCTAGGGGAATTTGGACCCTAGCAACCAGACTCCTGAAATTTCAAACTGAAGAGCTGCCGAATAAAAAAAATTAAATAACTCAAAAACCAGAAAAAAAAAATGAAACCAATTGCAAATTGTCTCATAATATCACTCTCTACATCATACTAACAGTTAATTTAAAGGTAAACAACCCCTTGCACATTATTTGGGTCTCCCGTAGGCTGCTTCCCCCATACCATTTATCTGTTGGATTATTCTGCGTTGAGCTGTTCTAAATCCCAAAATATCGCAGACTTGTGCAGAGGAATAGGTAAGCTTGCTCTCTCACTCTTACAGTCTCTCTCTCTAAGACTACTAACAAATATAACAGGCTGTTCCTGCAGAATTAGCCCAATGCTGGCTTATTTGTATTGTAAACCTATATTGTCTCTAAGGGCAGAGACACACGCTCAGATTCGGGGAGATTAGACGCCCAGCGATAAATCTCCTCTTCTCCGGGCGATATGTGTGCCATCCCGTCGGTGATTTACATTCTAGCCGGCGAGAAGGCAGTTCTGGAAGATTAGTCGACCGAAGAAGAGGCTATTAATCGCCGGACTAAATCTCCCCGAATCTGAGCTTGTGTCTCTGCCCTTAGGGGAATCTGGTTGTCAAAAATGGGCCAGAATTAGTGGGCTATTACCCCTTTTCCCAGGACACAAATCACCAATAAACCGCACATTAGTATAAGAGAAGCGTGCAGCAGTTTAATAGTTAACTAGGTGTATCCATGTGGCATTAGTGGTATCATACAAGACTAATACAAATATCATTAGGTACATTGGTAAATTCCTGTATCTAATGCCACGTTAAAATCAGATCAGATAAATAAGCACGATGGGACTAAAAAGGGAGCAATCCACGTAACATTCGTACAATCTTTATATATTCATTAGGGAGATTATTGCATCAACATAATGACTATATATGGAATATATTTCATTCTATGGGGATGGGAGTCTGTCTGTTCGTTTTCCGAAATCGCCCGAAGTTGCCTCACGAGGAAACTTCGGGCGACTTCGGAAAACGAATCGCCGCGTGTGATTAGCGCAGGCGATTTTTCATTTTAGCCAGGCGCAGAGCGAGGGGAGGCATTCGGGGAGAAAAGTCGCGGCGATTAGTCGCCAGGCGACTAAAACTCCCCAAATCGCCCAGTGTGTCCCTACCCTTAGGGTCAGACTTACTTTGCACATTATTTCTTTCTATGAGCGGCAAAACAGTAACTATAGATAACAAGCAGGCTGGAGTCATCCTTTTATACATTACCAACATTTTATATTAAGGTGGAAGGTGATTTTATTAAATTGTTCAGCCTCCGTTGGGGTGGTTCACCTTTAAGGCAGAGACACACGTGGAGATTCAGGGAGATTTAGTCACCCGGCAACAAATCATCTCTCCCCGAACTGCCTTCCCTCCGGCTAGAATTGAAATCACCGGATGGCTAATCTTCCTTCTGGCTAGAATGAAAATCACCGGCGGGATGGCACTCGGAGCCTTACGTTTCCAAATTCGCCCGCAACTTTGGATGACTTCAAAAAACGAAGCGCTCCGAGCAGCCGGTGATTTAGATTGTAGCCTGCAGAACGCAGTTTGGGGAGAAGAAGAGGTGGCGGGCGACTAAATCTCCCTGAATCTCCACGGGTGTCTCTTATAGATTTTTAATTGTTTGCCTTTTCTTTCCTGGCTCTTTCCAGCTTTTCAAATCACCCATCTAGAAAACAAATGCTCTGTAATGCTGTAAATGTATTTTTATTGCAAATTTTTATCACTAACATTCATGGCATCTCCTATTCATATTCCAGTCTCTTATTCAAACCAACACATGTTGCTGGGGTGATTTAGACCTGAAATTGCAAAATAGAGAGTTGCTGAATAATAAGTGAAATAACTCCAAAAAAAAAATGAAAACCAATTGCCAATTGTTTCAGAATATCACACTCTCCAAATCATACTAAAAGTTAATTTAAAACCCTTGAATGCAGTTCCAGGGCTTAATGATTCTGTGGGGTGTTAGAGCTCAGTGCTAAATTCCTTCGGTACAGAATGGAATTCCAACACTTTCTGAGAAGCTGATGTTTTGATAAATGGGTCGATTCGTTGATTGACTGGGAAGAACATTTCAGGAAAAGTGGGTGAAATATTCACCTGGATTCCACAGCTCCGTGTTTAATAAATTGCTACTGAATGCTTTATATACAACTGATTGTTTTCATGAAAATGATGTATCTGAAAGGTTTCTCTTTTACATATGATCTTCAATGGCAAAGGCAATGACACCCACCTTGGCTTTTTCAAAATTAAACTGCTGCCAAGGGCATTGTATCTCTGTGTTTTAATGTGGATGACAAAACAGCCCATGTGTTAGAGTCCTGGGCAAGTCTGTTTTAGCAGACCCAGACATGCGCATCCGTCAGTCAACCAGGACCTGAGCACCCGCATTGCACCTATAGGTTATTCCCACCCTAACCCATCTGAACGAGGTGCTTCCCGTAGCCGTTCCCTAATTAAATAGTCTGTAAACCAGAAGTGACATCAGAAGTGGGGGTGGGAAAGGAACAAGTTGCCGGAAGTGATGTCGCTCACAGGCAAGGTCACCACGGGACTCAGTATTTTTGGGGTTGTTCACCTTTAAGTTAAATTTTGGTATGTTATAGAATGGCCTATTTTTAGCAACATTGCAATTGGTCTTCGATTTTTATTTGTTATAGTTTTGAACTAGGTTTTGATCTTTTTATTTTGCGTCATTGCAGGTTTCAGATTGAAGCCAAAAGACTATTACTCTGTAAGGCTATCATTTTCTTGTTATGGTTACTTCCCTTTCTATTCAGTCCCTCTCCTATTTCTCTTCCAGTTTCTCATTCAAACCACTGCCTGGTTGCTAGGGAAAACTGACCCCTAGCAACCGGACTGCTGCTGAAATTCCAAACTATCTAAATAAATGTGAAAAATCCATAAAAAAAATTAAAAATGAAAACCAGTTGCAAATAGTCTTAGGGGCAGATGTATCAAGGATCGAATATCGAGGGGTTAAATCCCTCGAAATTCAACTGGGGAATAGAATTGAATAGGGAATTGAGGCGAATTTACGGGCTGGCGAATAGTCGAATATTCGCCCGGCAAATAGACGCACGATCGAATATTCGATCAAAGGATTTTCATTTGATCGAATGCCTTTTTATTCGATCAAAAACTTAGAAAAGAAGCCTATGGGACTTTCCCATAGGCTTTTAAAGCAATTCAGTAGGTTTAATCTGGCGAAGTAGGCAGTCGAATGATTTTTAAAAGAGACAGTACTTCGACTATCGAATGGGCGAATAGTCGCAGCGTTTTTTCGCTCGATCTATTCGAATCATTCTACTCAGGCGAATTTACGCCAATTCGATAGTCGAGGAGCACAAAAAAACAACTCGAAATTCGAGTTTTTTCCCCTCTATTCATTCACCCGAGCTTAGTGAATATGCCCCTTAGTCTACACCATTGTAAAAGTTAATTTAAAGGAGGCCCACCCCTTCAATCAGTTCTGGCTTCTGCTACATTTTATTAGGAGTCACCCAATTCTAACAGATCTCAATAGCAAATAACTATAAAACCTGTATAATGAATGTATATACATCACACTGTTTTCAGGGGAAAACTCAAACCCCCTTTTCATTTTGAGGATCGTTTCCCTTTAACCTCACATTATCCTTCTCCATAAAATGATTTCTGCCTAAAAAGCACCAAGGAGATGACTGATCCGGTGGGAAGGAGAAATAAATATAAAAATCAATTCCAATCTGCCGACGCCGTGTTACAGAGACGCACGTGTTTATCTGCTGCCTCTGCCACAGATGTTCCATTGAAAAATACTTAATGCAAAGCAGATTTAATGGCTTAGATTTGCTCATATATATCTTTAATATACCTCTGTTTCCCCCCTACAAGTGACTGCTGCACAGACCAGACCTCTGCTTCCCACACTGTGAGGGTCGGCTCACTTGTAATTCAGGGGAGGCTCAAGCGGACACATTTCGCAACATACATGGCAGTGGCAGCAGCTATTTCTTTCAAAACTCTAATGCACCAGAATATGGCATTGAAATAGAAAAATTTATATTGGTCATTTTTGCTCCTGTCTGCAACCCTAGGTGAGTCTATCATATTGCTTGGTCCATGATACAAGCTACAATATGGTGAACAAAAGATTGAAGGGGATGGACACACTCCATGGGGTCTCTAGAAATGAGCTGTGTTTTGCTCTGCAGGCTACACAAAGTGATGCCATTAAGTAACTTATATGGTCAAAGACAGAGACTGGAAACAGTGCATAAAGATCACCTAAATGATATGATATGGCCCATAGGCTGCAAGTCATGGGGGTCTGTCCCTGAACTTGGACTCAAATCCTCCATCAGCTGTAAGTCAAGGGGATCTGTCCTAGATCTTGGACTCGACTCTTCCATCAGCTACAAATCATGGGGGTCTGTTCTAGAGCTTGGACTCGATTCTTCCATCAGCTGCAAGTCATTGGGGTCTGTTCTAGATCTTGGACTCGACTCTTCCATCAACTACAAGTCATCAGAGTCTGTCCCAGAACTTGGACTTGACTCTTACATTAACTGCAAATCATGGGGGTCTGTCCTAGATCTTGGACTCGACTCTTCCATCAGCTGCAAGTCATTGGGGTCTGGTCCTTGATCTTGGACTCAAATTCTCCATCAGGTGTAAGTCAAGGGGGCCTGTCCTAGATCTTGGACTCAACTCTTCCATCAGCCACAAATCATGGGGGTCTGTCCCAGAACACTAGAGGTGCAGCTCATATGAACTGTCGAGAATCATGAATCCACGTCTGAAAGGTTTGCTCAGTGTAGTGATACTCATCGATAGACTTGTTGGCACTAACTGATGATGAACTCTGACTATTTGTTTTACCCCTCTCTACCCACTACTTCTCTGATCTGCTTAGTCCCCAGTTATTGTCCCATGCCCACCATCTTCTACTTCACCATTACAAAGTAAAGGCTTCTGGGACTTGAAGGACCTCTTCTGCACAACTTGCCTACCACTGTGCCATCTCCAAAGTTGTATAAATAAATATATATATATATATATATATTTTTTTTTTTTTCATTTATGGACTATTTTAACAGAAGACTCCCTGATTAAACTTAGGTCAAATAGGGCTGTTGATCTGTCCTTTGTTATATCAAATTACAAAAAGCCCGTAAATGCAAGTTCAAGGCTTCCAAATTGGAAAAAAAGCAGACAAGACCCACAAAATAATTCTAAAGGCACAAAATAATGACCAACTGAATGGATGATTATGTCTCACTAGTGGCTAAAGACGAGGCTAATGTAAATACAAGTGTCTTGTGATAATGGCCATTTTTTTGGTTACTTATCGTGTATCTAAAGGTCAGTTTCTATAAAAGAGTGGAATTGTTTGGATTCTTAAATGGACACGTGTCTAATATCAGTGTGTTTCTATTATATTTTTCATCTCGTGCACTTTCAATGAGATGGGAGATTTCTATCAATGAAAATGAGTTTGAACATCTTAATAACAGGTAATATTGGTTTATAAATAAGATATCTGGTGACTAGAGCTGTGAGGGAGACGAGATTAAGAGTGAAACTGGCACTAGGGCTGTTGTTAAAGTCTCTTCTTTTTGGTTTTAATGTGCTATGTCTGTAGCATGAGGAATGTAGATATTTCCTAAGGTGAGATCCATTGCCTGTGGCCTTGCTAATGGTCTGGCCATTATGAGCAGCAGTTGTTGAGGGCAGCAGGTATTATGGGGCAAAATGGAAACAGCAGGGCAAGATGGTGACAGGTAGACGCAATGCAGATTGTCTGACAAGATTTTTACCCTCCCCTCCCCTCCTTTATTTCCTATTGAAATAGAATTCCCAGCACCCACTGACAGCTGAACAATCTCAATCAGGGGCGTAACTACAGAGGAAGCAGACCCCGTGGCTGCAGGGGGGCCCATGAGGCCCTTATTCATAAACAATTTCAATTAATATTGGTAAAACAAGTCAATCCCTAGACATTTTGGGGGCTTTAAAAACAATTTGCAATTGGGCCCAGTTATCTCACTGATCTCAATAAGAGATTAAGGACCATAGACATCTGCAGTGCTTATCCCAGAGCAATTGCCCCTTTCAATTGCCAGGAGACTGTAATTTCGCTATATTGTGCTGTAACAGGCCATAGGGGATGACTGTAAGTCAAATTGTAGGCGACTACAGAGGAAGAAGACCCTGCGGCTGCTGGGGGCCAAGGAAATAAAGGAGGCCCATGAGGCCTAAATAATGAGCAATTTCAACATATATTGGTAATAAAAGGACAACCTCTGGTTATATTGGGGGCCCTAAAATTAATTTGCTGTGGGGCCCAGTTACTCTACTGCCCATAGGCCCAATAACTAGTGACTGTCTATGGCATCTTGCTAGAAGCTTGGTTGGTTGGTGCTCCCTAGAATAGTAAACTAATTAAATGGAATAGTCTTCCACATATTGACTAATCAAGGATTCAGAGAGTTGTTTGGAGGACACATTTCTTGTTTGTGGTCTGGACTGAGGATGAATGTACAAACCTTTAGCACTGGGGTACCAACAGAGTTGGGGAACAACACAAGAATGAAACATGTTCCTGGGGGTGACAAATAAGTGCTGTGATTGGCTAGTTGGTAGCCCCTATGTGGATTGGCCTAACAGAATGACTTGCAGGAGTAAGTAAACAACCCCTATGGTATTACCAGTGCTAGTGGTTTCAGTGCACAATGAAATAAATATCTCTGCTCATCACATGAGATCACTAGTCTACAACAAGGGTAGTCACAATGGAGTGGCACATACTGTGTGTCTTCTGAAATGCACAACAAACACTGGCCATAGTGCCACATAAAAATGACTAATGTGATACATAAGCTGGTCACTGTGTCCCTGGGAATATCACTAGTGCCGGGCAAAATGAAAAAGGCGATCCGGCGATCCATCGCGCGGCGCTCGATTTCTCCTCCCTGCCTTCCTTATAGGAGATAGCAAGGGAGGACAAATCGAGTGCCGCATGATGGATCGTCGCCATGTCGCCTTTTTTGAAGAGGAGCGCAAGTGGAGTTTCTGTTTTTTTTTTTTAAATTGATGTTACTGGTCCTTTAAGACATTACCACTGGCAACTTCATTGGGATCGATGAAAGAAAATGTCCGATGTGCGTGGGATGAATTCTAGTTCACAAAATACAAAATTGGGATTAAATTGCGGCACAGCAGGCGGCCGATATGGGGAAGTCATTGGATAGGCTGTGAATTCCCCCAGGGGAATAAAATCCCAATTACTGACCCCACTCTGCACAGAGAATGGAAATACCAACTCAACACCTACAGTATTGTGTATAGAATAGAATATAGAATAACACCAAACAGAGATGTTAGAGCATACCTCCCAACTGTCCCTTTTTCGGAGGGACAGTCCCTCTTTTGACAGCTCAACCCGCAGTCCCTCATTTGTACTGGAAAGTCCCTTTTTTCTCTGCACTGAACAGCCAGAAAAAGAAACAAAGTTTCTAACTTAATTGGCTTTTAGCAGAGAGCCCAGAACAGCTAACAGGTGCAAATAAGATACTTTGTAACAATTTTGAGACACAAAAACACAGTTTAGATAAGGAGAAATATTTTCAAACTGCCAAATTCTGTAAAACGAACATGGTAATTAGGGGGTGTGGCCACAGAAAGAGGTGTGGTCAAAAAAATTGCTGCGCTACGTGCAGAAAAAAATTTGTAGTTCTTCTTTTTACTTCCAAAATGTTGGGAGGTACGGTTAGAGATGTCATATATATATATACAACAAAAGCTAGACACAGGTTGCACACCTTAAAGTTAGTTATATGACCTGGGTGCTCTAGAAAAATAATATATAAATTGTCCAAAGTACTGTATAAGTAAGTTTCTATTTAAAACAATATATGGTATGTAATATACACGTTGTATAGGTGCACCTGTTACTGTATATCATTTGCAATATACACTGTATATACAACTGTAGATGTACCTATTATATCCTACTGTCTGTTATATACACTGTGCATAGAGATATTATCAGATGTGCATAGAGATGTTATTTATAGAGGTGCCTGTTATATTCTCGTACAGTACATTCTTTGTATAAAGGTGATGGATTTATGTATTATTTGTGCTTATATAAAGCTACTTGTATACTCACCATTGTACAGTTGCTATAGCCTGTATATTGTATATAGAGGTACTTGCTACATACTGTTTGCTGACCATAAAGATACTCACTTTTGCATCCCATGTTTTGTTGCTGTTCATTGTGCACAAAGGTATTTTATCTGTACATTGTATAAAAATGTATAATATCCAGGCCATTGTGCATCAATGTATTTATTACAGGCATAAGATCCGTTATCCGGAAACCCATTATCCAGAAGGCGCCAAATTACGGGAAGGCCGTCTCCCATAGACTCCATTTTAATTAAATAATTCAAATATGTAAAACGATTTCCTTTTTCTGTGTAATAATAAAACAGTAGCTTGTAATTGATCATAACTAAGATATAATGGGTTTTTTTTCTTTATTGTTTGTGGTGTTTGAGCTTTTTATTCAGCAGCTCTCCAGTTTTCAGTTTCAGCCACCTGGTTGCTAGGATCCAAATTCCCCTAGCAACCATGCATTGGCTGAAAAGACACTGGAATATGAAGAGGCCTGAATAGAAAGATGAGTAATAAAAAGTAGCAATAAACATATAATTGTAGCCTTACAGAGCATTTGTTTTTTAGATGAGGTCAGTGACCCCATTTGAAAGCTGGAAAGAATAATTCAAAAACTATACAAAATAATAATAATGAAAACCAATTGAAAAGTTGCTTAAAATTGGCCATTTTACAACATTCCCATTGTATAAAAGTTAACTTAAAGGTGAACTACCCCTTTAATATTTAAATGATTTTCCAAATGACAAAAAGATCCCTTATCCAGAAAACCCCATGTCCTGCGTATTCTGCATAACAGGTCTCCTTAGATGTTATGTTTTTAGTATAGATGTACTTACTATAACCTTATGTATAGATGTTCTTATTATACCCTATACTGTGCTGATAGTTGTGTTTATTATATATATATATAATACATGCTTCCTATATACCCTGTATCTTCTGTATAGATTTGCTGTACATTATGTATAGATGTTTGTTGATCCAGTAGCTGTTGTACAGTTGCACTAACCCTGTGTCTCATAACTTACACATCCTAAATATATTATATATATATATATATATATATATATATATATATAAAAGCCATGAATATCTTGTAATTTATTTCCATATAAACGGTGAGTTCTGATGTCATCAGTTATAAACGGTGAGTTCTGATGTCATTTCTGTCACATGACTCACTGAAACATGTGTATTATAATAAATAAAGTACCCCCAGTTGCAAAATATGAGGATATTAGAAGTTACCTTGGAGTTCCATGACCTGTATAAAAACACTCAGCCTTCGGCCTCATGTTTTTATATGGTCATGAAACTCCTCGGTAACTTATAATATCCTTATATTTTACAATAGGGGGTACTTTATTCACTATATCCACATAAATGACTCACCACTCACAGGACTTGCTTAAAAGACTGGTAACATAAATGTATCATTTCTTTTTAACAAAAAAAACCCCACCAAGACAGTTTTCACTTTTAATTCACAAAGCTTTTATTAAGAAATGATCTAGCAATTCTCCGCTTGCGCTCCTCTTCAAAAACGCGACAGGGTGTGGCGCTCGATTTCTCCTCCCTGCCTTCTATAGGAGATAGCCAGGGAGGAGAATTCGAGAGCCGCACGATGGATTGTCGCCGTTTTTGAAGAGGAGCGCAAGCGGAGAATCGGTAAGTAATTTCTTAATAAAAGCTTTGCGAATTAAAAGTGAAAACTGTCTTGGTGTTATTTTTTCGGTAAAAAGAAACCAATTTTTTCAAATATAAAAAAAAATGATGTTACTGGTCCTTTAAAAAATGAAAAAAATCCTTTTTATCGTGCAAAATCAACGTTTCAGTCACACATGTAGACCTTTATGAAGATATATATATATATATATACTTTATTCACTCTATATATATATATATATATATATATATATATATAACCTTATGTATAGATGTTCTTATTATACCCTATACTGTGCTGATAGTTGTGTTTATTATATATATATATAATACATGCTAGTGAATAAAGTACCCCCTCTTGTAAAATATAAGGATATTAGAAGTTACCGAGGAGTTTCATGACTGTATAAAAACACAAGGCCGACGAAGGCTTATACAGGTCATGGAACTCCGAGGTAACTTCTAATATCCTCTTATTTTGCAACTGGGGGGTATTTTATTTATTATAATACACAAGTTTCAGTGAGTCATGTGACAGAAATGACATCAGAACTCACCGTTTATAACTGATGACATCAGAACTCACCATTTATAAGGATATAATTTACAAGATACTCATGGCTTTTGTGTATTATATATATATATGGTCATGGGCAGCACGTGCAGAGACTTGTGTAGAACAGAGCGCTCCGTATAAAGGTATAAAGGACACAAAACGAATCTCATGATGAAATAAGAAATAAAACAGTTGATTGTGTGTGTTTGCCAATATCTATACTTGTTTGCTGTTTGCCAGTGTTTATAAATACGGAGAAACCTCACGGAGGAGCCTCACACTGTGCGACACAACTGCCCGAGCCTTTTGCGTCTTTTGCGTCTTTTCGCGATACTTGTCCCCTCCCCAGTGGTTGGACATTGGGTGTGTGTGTGAGATGGGAATGGGAAACCCTCATTATAATCAAATAATTAGTGAGAAATTAAATGGTTCCCACTGTCAGTGTCTGACTCTGCCCCAATTTAATGTCAGTGCGGATAAAGGGGCAAATAACATCAAACACATGAATTTATTGCCTTTCCCTCTACACCCGGGAACCTCAGAATCCTCCGCTTATATTTGTGTCTGTGTCAGTCGAACTGCAGCCTGCACTGCCTTTCAGAGAGTTCTGTCAGGACCCGCCGCTAAATCCACATTCCCGAGATATGGGAAACAAGAGACAAGTGGATGTGGTGATAGAAAATGCAGTGACAGTGTCATTGACACTTATTATAAGACTCGTACTGAGCGATCCTCACTGGAACATTGTAACCCGCGGAGCCACCACGTGTAAGTGTGAGTGTGTAAGAGCAGAGTTGTGCATTCAGCTCATAAATGATACCAGGGCTTGTAGCCCAATTATAGATCTGTATAAACAAGCCATGGTGGGGTCTCTGTGTTCTGCTGCCCTGTACAGATTCCAAGCAGACTCCTGGCACACACAGGGTTAAATAAGAGCAGGATGAGAATTATTATACTCAAGTATCAGAAATTCTGAATATTTGTCACTTGCATCTCCCTCACACATTCTTTCCGACCCTATAAATAAAAATATATCCCCCTCTCCCCTCTGCTCCCAATATATATATATATATACTGTGTATTCCCTCCTGCCAACGTTTCACTTCCCCTACACTGATAAATATTCACACTGTCTGTCTATATCTATTTGTATGATTATCTATCTATCTATCATCTATCTATTTGTATGTCTATAGCTATCTGTATATTAATCTATCATCTATACATTAATCTATCTATCTATCTATCTATCTATCTATCTATCTATCTATCTATCTATTAATCTATTATCTCTTTATCTATCTATTTGTATGTCTATAGCTATCTGTCTATTAATTTATCTATCAATTAACCTATCATCTATATATTAATCTATCTGTCTGTCTGTCCGTCTGTCTATTTATCTGTATGTCTATATCTATCTGTCTATTAATATATCATCTATATATTAATCTATCTATCTATCTATCTATCTATCTATCTATCTATCATCTATCTATTTATCTATCTATTAATCTATCTAGCTATTAATCTATCATCTATTTATCTATCTATTTGTATGTCTATAGCTATCTGTTTATTCATTTATCTATCAATTAACCTATCATCTATATATTAATCTATCTATCTATCTATCTATCATCTATCTATCTATCTATCTATCTATCTATCTATCTATCTATCATCTATCTATCTATCTATCTATCATCTATCTATCTATCTATCTATCTATCTATCTATCTATCTATCTATCTATCTATCATCTATCTATCTATCATCTATCAATCTATCTATCTATCATCTATCTATCTATCTATCTATCTATCTATCTATCTATCTATCTATCTATCTATCATCTATCTATCTATCATCTATCTATCTATCTATCTATCTATCTATCTATCATCTATCTATTTATCTATCTATTAATCTATCTAGCTATTAATCTATCATCTATTTATCTATCTATTTGTATGTCTATAGCTATCTGTTTATTCATTTATCTATCAATTAACCTATCATCTATATATTAATCTATCTATCTATCTATCTATCTATCTATCTATCTATCATCTATCTATCTATCTATCTATCTATCTATCTATCTATCTATCTATCTATCATCTATCTATCTATCTATCTATCTATCTATCATCTATCTATCTATCTATCTATCTATCTATCTATCTATCTATCTATCATCTATCTATCTATCTATCTATCTATCTATCTATCTATCTATCTATCTATCATCTATCTATCTATCTATCTATCTATCATCTATCTATCTATCTATCTATCTATCATCTATCTATCTATCTATCTATCTATCATCTATCTATCTATCTATCTATCTATCTATCTATCTATCAATCTATCTATCTATCTATCATCTATCTATTTATCTATCTATTAATCTATCTAGCTATTAATCTATCATCTATTTATCTATCTATTTGTATGTCTATAGCTATCTGTTTATTCATTTATCTATCAATTAACCTATCATCTATATATTAATCTATCTATCTATCTATCTATCTATCTATCTATCTATCTATCTATCTATCTATCTATCTATCTATCTATCTATCTATCTATCATCTATCTATCTATCTATCTATCTAATCTATCTGTCTATCATCTATTTGTACAGTTATCTGTGTATTTATCGCTTTTCTTCATCAGTTTGTCTTTCTACGGTCTGTCTGTCTGGCACTGACAAAAAGAAGAGTTTTCGCTCATCGGGCGATTAATGTTGCCAACAACCTACTGAAATGTCACCAATAATAATCTCATTTTATACCATGAATTTAGGTTGTTGTTGTTTTTTTTATAACCATAAATGCTGCAAAATAGAAATACTGTCAATTTCTATGAATCAGTGGTATGATTTGTTTTCTTTTCTCTCTCTCAGCTTTCCACAAAATAATCCAGAATGATTAAATAAATACATATATATATCTATAGGAATGCCATTTGATTGTAACAGTTTCCCAAGAGACACTTGGCACTATTAATATTAATATTGTTTCATGTAACCCATTAGTGGCCTGTGAAGAAATCCATGTTTTTCCTGGAATGGAGGGAGAAATAATTTATATTCTAATCCCAGTAAAATCTCTTGAAAGCAGATCGGACAAAGGAAAGGATTTGGGTTTATTTAAACAGTAGCGGAACATTAACCAGACTTTAATTCCGTGGGTCCCAAACACTTTCTTCCCCCTCTGGGTACAAATCGCTGGTGTTTCTCTAATCTTGTCCCATTATCTTCTGCCTGAAATCTCCTGATCGATAAATCCCTAAATCATTCCACAGATGATGCGACATCGTTGGAAGAATTTCACTTTTTGGCCTTAATTACCGACTGTACCGAGTGTTTAATGATTATTTAGCTCTGTATTAAACTCACTGCAATTATGTCTAATCTAAAAATACAAAGCGACCACACACGTTAGATTCGATTAAAGGTTCAACTAACAATTAATACATCTAGATATAAAGATAAATATAAATATATGTATATGTAAATACTATATATATCTATATCTATATCTATCTATATATATATATATATATATATCTATATCTATATATATATTTAAAATACATATATATAGATGTATGATTTATATATATATATATATATATATATATATATATATATATATATATATATATATAAAATTATCATTTATATACATAATGTATATTCATAGTATATAATATACATAATATATATATATATATATATTTTTAACTAAAATAATATATATATATAGATATAGATATATATAGATATATATACAATTGTCTGATTTATATAATTATATATATTCGTTAGTAATATATGCAATTGTTTGTAGTACAAAAATATATCTAATGTAGGTACAAATTATTTTTTATACTAGAATCACTAAGCGCTTCCAACAAAGGAAAACAAACGAAACAGTGATCCGCAGAGCTTGCAATTATTATAGGAGAACGTTAAATCCTGCGGCAGTTTGTGGCATAACCAGGGAGTTTCAGCAAATTGTTTTTCTCCAGTGTTTTTCTCTACAGAACTTGTCTCTGGGAGGGAGAGTTATTACTGCAGGGTGTTTATAGGAAGGAAGAAAATCATTTGCGAATGAAATGGGCCATTAAAGGCACCGACTCATCAGTCACTTTAGCCATTAGGCCTTGTGCCGCCGAAACCATAGATCACTTTAAATCATTAGCCTTTAAATTACCGTCCAATTATATCGCCCGATTTGTCCTCTGGATAATAATAACCCGCGAGTCACATTGTAATAAACCGAATAATCATCTGATTTCGCGCTAAAGAAATAGTTTTTTTTTTGTTGCGTGTGATTTGTGATTTGAAACAGTTTTTGCTACTCGGGGCACATTACAACATTTCTCTTATATCAGCTGTTCTCATATTACATTTATTATTAACAATTCATTTATTGGATTAATAGAAATAATAATAAAAAAAATAATCCTCATAATAAAAATGTAATTTGCATTATTCGTATTAAACAGCATTTCGGTAAGAACATTGCCTGTTTATGCGCGTGTAAATCTATATCTCTATCCGCAGACCCATAAATATAAATATATATATATAATTTAAATGACATTTCTTAAAGAACATACGAAAATTATTTTATGTTATTTTTGCTATTATATTTGTTAATGACACAAGATAACACGAACTAATTTTTCCTGATACAATACACATTAAACAAACAAAAAATAAATAAATAAATAACAAGGATTAAATATAGGTAAGAAGTTAGTGTCAGAGGGCAGTTTGTACATAAAGATAAATTATATTTAATGAAGAAAATAACACTAGGACAGTAGGTTACAGGGAGGTAGGAATAATTTCTCATTATATATATATATATATGTATATATATATATATATATATGTATATATATATATATATATTTCACTGTAACATTAACCCTGTCCTTAGTAGCAAGGCCACACTAGAATCACGAAGTCCAAGATTGCACTAGACTAGAGCATTTTCTAGGGAATAATGGAATTATCTAAGCAGAAACAGTATTCAAATTGCATTAAAAGACTCTAGGTATGCAGTGAGGTTTCACTATCTAGGCGCTAAATTTGCGCCTAAACAGTATCTATTCGATTAAGGTTGGAAATAAAGCAAATAAAGTTACAAAATGTAGGAAATAAGGTTTCACTAGTGACAAAATTTAGGTAATAAGGTTTTATTACTGACAAAATGTAGGAAATAAGGTTTTACTATTGATCATTTACGAAGTAAGGTTTCACTAGGGACAAAATGTAGGAAATGAGGTTTCACTAGTGACAATTGAGGAAATATGGTTTCATTATTGACAAAATGTAGGAAATAAGGTTTCACTATTTATAATCTAAGAAATAAGGTTTCACTAGAGACAAAATATAGGAAATAAGTTTTCACTATTGATAATCTAGGAAATAAGGTTTCAATATTGACAAAATGTAGGAAATAAGGTTTCACTATTGATTATCTAAGAAATAAGGTTTCACTAGTGACAAAATGTAGGAAATAAGATTTCACTTTTGATTATCTAAGAAATAAGGTTTCACTAGGGACAAAATGTAGGAAATAAGGTTTCACTAGTGACAATCTAGGAAATAAGGTTTCAGTATTGACTTAATGTAGGAAATAAGGTGTTACTAGTTATATAATGTAGGAAACAAGGTTTCACTAGTGATATAATGTAGGAAACAAGGTTTCACTAGTGATATAATGTAGGAAACAAGGTTTCACTAGTGATATAATGTAGGAAACAAGGTTTTACTAGTGATATAATGTAGGAAACAAGGTTTCACTAGTGATATAATGTAGGAAACAAGGTTTCACTAGTGATATAATGTAGGAAACAAGGTTTCACTAGTGATATAATGTAGGAAACAAGGTTTCACTAGTGATATAATGTAGGAAACAAGGTTTCACTAGTGATATAATGTAGGAAACAAGGTTTTACTAGTGATATAATGTAGGAAACAAGGTTTCACTAGTGATATAATGTAGGAAACAAGGTTTCACTAGTGATATAATGTAGGAAACAAGGTTTCACTAGTGATATAATGTAGGAAACAAGGTTTCACTAGTGATATAATGTAGGAAATAAGGTTTTACTAGTGATATAATGTAGGAAACAAGGTTTCACTAGTGATATAATGTAGGAAACAAGGTTGCAGTAGTGAGGTATGTAGTAGGCAATATAATTTTTTAAGAAATTGTCCAGCTGCCTTTGCCTTAGTTCTACTAGATCCTGAATATGTTGCCCTGGATAGTGAGAATGTCCATAGACACACAGTATATATATATATATATCTAGGCAATGGGTTAGAGGGTGATTGAAGGGACAGGGAGTTGGCGCAGGTGGGGAGCAGGGAGTTGCGGGTCGGGGACAAGAGACTGACCGTTGGGGAAGACGGCTCTCATCTTCAGGTAACTGCTGGTGAGGCGGATGATGGAGGCTTTGTCCAGTTGGGAGGTGATGGCCGAGGGGAGAGGCAAGAGTTTCGCCAGTTCATAGAACTCCCCATTCTCCTTCTCTCTGCGCGTTTTCGCTGCGTTCTTGGATTTCTCCTTCATGTCGGTGATCGGGGGAGTTCGGCAGTGGAACGGGCATAATAATAATAATTATAGTAATAATAATAACCCCCTACTCCTCCTTCTCTCTCACACGCTGCGTCCCACCATCATCTTCATCATCATCATCAGGACTGGGGGTCGCGCTTTATAAACATTCCCTGACAAACTCCCCGCGGGACCCTTCTCCCATGACAACTGGATTCTCTATCAGATCAAATCTCCGCTCTCAGAGGGTCGGCGCATCCTCACGCCGGAGCTTCAGGTAGAAGGTGGAAGAGCCGATTCCGTGACGTGTGGGGGGAAAGTACCTGAACCGGGGCCCCTAAATGTCGGGCTGAATATGTGACAGTCAGGAGTGGCCTCAGGCCGGGGTTGCACAAGGGGGTCGGGGAGTATCGGATCAGAGCTGAGAGGAGCCCCAGTAAAAGGCCAGAGATAAGAGCCGACACCTCCCTCCCCACAGCTCAGCCATTCAGTCTGTGGGACGAATCTCCCGTGCGACCCCTCCCAGCGCTCCGAGGCTTCTCCCCACTCCCAGGCACGACCCAGAGAGAAGCCTCGACTCCCCGCACCGCAGCCAATGGGAGTGGACTGAGTCACGTGTCGGGGAGAGGAGGCAGCAGCCAACTAAGGGCACCTCGGACACGCGTGGGTTAATTCCAGTGGGGGGGGGGGAGAGATGGAAGAAGAACAAATCCCACTCACTCTTGTTCTCACTTATATATGAGATTTATTAATTTAATTATTAATCACACACATTCCCCATTTATATAATAAATACTTATATTTATATTCACTAATGTTCTCAGAATCACACACAGTACAAATCAATAGAAATAAATAGAAATAAAGAAATAGATATTAATCACTAAATGACACTCACTGAATCCTTTACCACTGACCTTATTCCAATATGCAATTGTTGTCCCTGTGTATAAAATACAATGTGAAGTCAGGGGGTGTCCGTGAGCTCAAGGTGTCGGGGTCGGGGAGTCTCACTGACTGGGGTCGGAGAATCAGGTACAAGGTGGCAGCGCTGATTGAGTGATGTCTGTGTGTGGGGGGGAGTATCTGATGTGAATCACAGGCCCTACATCTCAGGCTGAATGTCTGACAGTCAGGGGGGCTCTGGGTCGGCAGTGTCGGACTGGGACAACAGGGACCCACCCAAAAAAAAAAAGTCTCTTTTCTTTACATACTATAACCTATTATTCCATCTATTTAGCCTCTTTATTCTCATGGAAATAGGGAATAGCCATGAAATAGGCCAAATGTTTAGAAGCTGGAGGGCTCACTGACACCTGGGCCCACTGGGAGTTTTCCTGGTATCCCGGCGCTGGGCCAGTCCGACACTGTGGGTTGGGGTCGCACAAGGGGGTCGGGAGGGAGGTATTGGATCTGAGAGAAGAGAAGCCTTATAGTCTCATAGCAATTTCCTTTATTATTATTTAGGGGAAAGTAACCCTCCTGTCTTTTCCTTGTCTGATGGAAATACAGTGAGAAGAAGCGCTGCACATGTATCATGGGGCCCAGGCACAATTATAACTCACACTTTATTATTCACCTCTTGCCCCGGAGCAGACGAGTGCAGTTTTGTGCCCTGTAATAGTGAATGAGAACTCCCCACATGTCCCCCCTCATTCATCATCAGCAATGGGACCAGTCCCTGGATCAACTTGTACTATGAGCTATCTCCCATATCCCTGTATTCCCTCACTTGCTAAACACCATCCAACCCCTTCTTATACCTATCTAATGTATCAGCCTGTACCACTGATTCAGGGAGACAATTCCACATCTTCACAGCTCTCACTGTAAAAAACCCCTTCCGAATATTTAGGCGGAACCTCTTTTCTTCTAATCGGAATGGGTGACCTTGTGTCAGCTGGAAAGACCTACTGGTAAATAAAGCATTAGAGAGATTATTATATGATCCCCTTATATATTTATACATAGTTATCATATCACCCCTTAAGCGCCTCTTCTCCAGCGTGAACATCCCCAATTTGGCCAGTCTTTCCTCATAGCTAAGATTTTCCCTTTACCAGCTTAGTTGCCCTTCTCTGTACCCTCTCTAATACAATAATGTCCTGTTTGAGTGATGGAGACCAAAACTGTACGGCATATTCTAGATGGGGCCTTACCAGTGCTCTATACAGTGGAAGAATGACCCCCTCCTCCCGTGACTCTATGCCCCTTTTAATACAGCTCAAGACCTTATTTGCCCTTGATGCTGCTGACTGTATCAAGAATAAAATGGGGCTGATGTTTGTGACCCGGTTCCTCTAAATCCCAGAGGAATCAGTGTGACCCAGGCCAGGGTTTTAATTTCTCTCCTCACTTAAAGGGCATGTAATGGCAAAAAAAAAATAAATAACAAAACCACATTTTTACTTTCTTTAATGAAAAAGAAACCTATCTCCAATATACTTTAATTAAAAAAATGTGTAAGATTTTTATAAGAAACCTGACTGTATGCAGTGAAATTCTCCCTTTATTTACTGCTGTGGATAGGAATTGTCAGACGGTCCCTAACTGCTCTGCAGGGAAACAATCATACTTATGAACAGCAGGGGGAGCCCCCGCCTTACTTCCCAGCCATGCAGAACTCAAGCAGCTTTGTTTGTTTCCCTGTTTTGATAATTTATGACGATCCCTAAGCAGCCCAGACCACACTGAGCATGTGCACAGTCTTGGTCTTGCAAAGATGTATAACAAAGTTACAAGATGGTGACCCCCTGTGGCCAACTTTGAAAGCATAAATCATTTGTTTGATTAGGCTTGTGGTGCAGTAAGTTCATGTTTATGTTTAGTTTACAAAATACAGCATTTCTAGCCTTATTCTATTTTAGACTTTACATGCCCTATAACCTCTTTATTAGGGATGGGCAAATAAATTAGGCAGGCACGATTTCACAGCGAATTTCCATGATTCGCTGGCTCCGAATAAATGAGTTAAACTGCAGCGAAAAAAATCCGACGTGTTGGAAAATTTTCAGCACACGTCATAATAGTCTAGTGCATTTACATCGCGCATCAAAATTATCCGGATGCCATTGATTTTAATACACTTGGCCAAAATAGTCGCATGTATAACAAGTGTCATGGAATTTTGACGCCCAATGACTCCGATGTGTTTCTCCAATTTTTACTTCCATTCTACCAGCTATTCTTCCATCAATTTCGCCTCTTTTTTTTTCCCCATGTAGAAACAGGAGCTGACCATGAAATGTGCCAAATAATTAGAAGCAGGAGGGCCCACTGAGAGTTTTCCAGGTATCCTGGTGGGCCAGTAAACACTGTACGGGGGGAATCCTCTGCAACTACAATATATATTCTGTATCACAGGGGTGTAACTATTAGGGATGCACCGAATCCAGGATTCAGATCGGGATTCGAACAGGATTCAGCCTTTTTCAGCAGGATTTGTATTCAGCCAAATCTTTCTGCCTCGCCAAACCGAATACGAATCCTCATTTGCATATGCAAATTAGGGGGTGGGAGGGAAAGCTCGTGACCTTTTGTCACAAAACAAGGAAGTAAAAAATGTTTTCCCTTTCCCACCCCTAATTTACATATGCAAATTAGGATTTGGTTCAGTATTTGGCCGAATCTTTCGCAAAGGATTCGGGGGTTCGGCCTATCCAAAATAGAGGATTTGGTGCATCCCTAGTAACTACAGAGGAAGCAGACCCTGTGGCTGCAGGGGTACCAGGAGGTGTAGGAGCCCCATGAGGCCCTAATTTATATACAGTTTTAATAAATGTTGGAAAAACAAGTCATCCACTAAATATTTTGGGGGCCTGAAAAATAATTTGCTGTGGGGCCCAGTAATATCTAGATAATATTTGGTTACGTCACTGCTGTATCACATTATTGCTCACGAGATAATCCAGGACGTTGAGTCTGTTATGAATAAATAAAAAGAGTCATTTTATTTCCCCAGAATGACTGGCCACTCCCCCAGTAACCTCACACCCACCTGGAAATACTAAAGGGACCCCATTGTGGTCTGTCCCTGAGACAATGGCTGCTTGGGCAAAGCTAAAAACACAGAAGTCTCCTGTTATGGGAATCAGGGAAGTCTGGGAGAAACAAGGCAAATGAAAAATAAATATATTTTTAATATTCATAGAAAAAATAAAGATATAGGGGCCCTATAATATTGGTAGGGACCTTGTCATTGATACTGATTCTATATTTTATGTGGTTCAGTTCAGATTGGCAGAGGGGAGCCCAAATATGACCATGTAGTAGTTGTTCCCAGAGGGGGAATCCTGATGCCAGTCCTGTTATTGGAACTTGTCAGTGGCCCAGTAAATGTTTTCCATTGAGTTGATCCGAGTGAGATCAGATTCCTACTCCCCCCACAAGCCAATAAATCCAGGGTGGGAATTATCTTCCTAAAGTGAAATCCTGAAATCTTACTCTTCTTACCCCCATAGCCCAGTGTGAATTGTTTGGCCAATGGGCTCTACGCTAATTTTTCAAGGTGATTTGAATGTAAAATCCCTGTGTCAGTGAGTGTAACGGAGATCAGAAGGGAGGCGGGGCCTATATCTACCTGTCCCATGTAATGGATCCCACTAGTACACCTGTTACTTTCCTGCCTGCAGCTCATAGGGACCGGGGCGGTGGGGCCAAAAGGTTCCACATTTGAAAATGCCCAAAGTCCAATGACCTGGGTATCCCATTGTTACCTGCTCCACTCACATGCACACACAGGGGGTTATTTATAAACATCGGGCAAATTTGCACCTGTGCAATAACCCTTGGCAACTATTGATGGGCGAATTAAATCGCCTTGCGCGAATTTTCGGCAATGGCAAATAAATTCTCGAATCTTGCCGGCATCAAAAAATTTTGGACACGTGTCGGAAAAGTCACTTGTGTCAAAATTTTCGAGTTTCATGATTTTTTTCGCAATTTTTTTCCGTTTACGAATTTCACAGGAAATTTGTGAATTTTACGGTGAAGCGAAATGGGAGAAATTCGCTCCATCAGATGATGGATTTCAGTGTTCAACCTGCAGCCGGCTGAAAAAAGCTAATCACTGATTGGTGGCTAAGGGTTACTGCCCGGGGCAAATTTGCCCAGTGTTTATAAATGAGCCTAGAGTGACATTAATTAGCCTTATTTCCTAAATCCATCTGCATCCAACTGACAGTAAATGAGACAAGATTCTGTGGAATCTCACTGGCAGAACCAGCAGTACATTTACTGGGTTTTCAGGGGTACAGCCAATGTCGGACTGGCCCACCGGGATACCAGGAAAACTCCCGGTGGGCCCAGGTGTCAGTGGGCCTCTTGCCTCTAACAATTTTGTCTATTTCATGGTCATTCCCTATTTATGGGAAAAAGAGGATTAATAATGGAAGAATAGAGTATAGTATGTAGAGATACCAGGAGAATAAAGAGGTTGAGTGAGGAGAGGAGGTATAGTAGTTTGGAAAGTGGGCCCATGGTCTAAGGTTTTCTGGTGGTCCCCTGGCATCCCAGTCCGATACTGGGTACAGCTGGGCAGGGGTAACCATAGCTGAATTTATACATAGGGAACCTCTAGGCCGGGACCTCTTGTTGCCCCATTTCCCCTTCAGCTTTCCCCATTTATATGTGTGCGCCCATATTCACAAGACTTATCTCGTCGGTATGTCACCCCTAAAACTCTGCCGCCCCAGGCCTGGGCCTTTGTGACTTTCCACAAATCTGGGGTTCACTCTGGGATCTTTCAGCAGATAAGTAATGAGTAAAACACCCCGTGTCCCTGGACACATTATAAATACTTTGAAAAGGACATAAACACTGTAACTGATGCACTTGATTCATGTTGGAGGAGTGTGTGCACTTGTGTATATGTATTTGTGTGTTTGTGCTGCTATGGGGCAGATTTATTATGTGGTGTAAAAAAATGGCGGAATAATTTGCCACATATTGCCAGGCATTAAATTACATAAATCTCTTTATGTGCATTTTATTGAGCAACTTCCACCGGAATTTACTTACTTGCAAAGGTCTGAATCAGTGTAAAATAATCTGGTATCAGCCAATCAGTAAGTGCCCCAGCAGGCACAAAATGCGTTAGGTCTTGTCTCTGATGTCCTAATAAATTTTTAAATTTTTTTAACTGATTGACTTATTATTGTTGGAGGTACTCACATCTCTCTTTTGAAATATTGTCTTAAAATAATCTGGTGGCAAATCTGCCATCACATGGAGTAAAATAATACATTGCTCTTTACATTGTTTTATGGGGAATTTCATTTTACACAGAGTAATCAATAGGCCCTTATTTGTATATGTGGAACTGGTTGTGTATATGTGTATGTACAGTATATATGTGTGTGTGTGTATATCGGGGTGCAATTGTTGGCACATTAGATGTACCCATCAGCT